>NW_028279738.1:0-139100 GCF_059751315.1 Micrasema longulum
TCCGCCGAGTGTGGAGCTATTCAATTTTTATAACGAGCGTAAAAAATTATAAATAAATAATACAATTGTAAAAATAACGGTAACTAAGTAAATGTCTCTTTTTTTTTATTTTTAAATATATGTATCAGTTTTAAAATGTACAGAGTTTCTTTGTTTCAGGTCCCGACTAGCTAGGAAATTCCTGTGTTAAGGAAGGACCTTATTTTTACATGTGCTTTTTTATCTATTATTTCATTAAACGATGCTTAATAAATTCAAAGAATAATAATAACATATGAAAAAATCAATATAAATATAAATTAGAAAACATGCAAGTAATAACAATAAAAATTGAATCATAAAAATAAATTAGAAAATATGGCATTAATAGTAAATAAATGAGACGTAATTATTATAAAATAGAAAACATACCGATAAGAATAAAAATTGAAGCATAAATACACATTATAAAATATAACATTAGTAATAAAGAAATTAAACAAAAATATAAATTGGAAAACATACCGATAATAATATAAATTGAAACATAAATACATATTATAAAATAAAACATTAGTAAATAAAGAAATTAAACAAAAATATCAATTGGAAAACATACAGATAATGATAAAAAATTGAAATATAAATTTGAAAATATATCGTTAGTAATTAAAAATTGAAGAACAAAAATAAATTACAGAATATACCATTTATAATTTAAAAATTAAAGATACGTGTAAATACTAGTATTAATAAGAAAAATAAAATAAATGTAAATTATCAAACATAAAAAACTTTTAATTGAACATTTTAGTGCCTAGTATCACCACACTTGTCTTGTCAGCAATAATACCACACGGAGTTTTGTTGTGTTGCGCGTAGGTAAAAATATAAATTATGGTAGTACTTAGTAGTTTCTATCGATTATAATTCTATCGTGCCTTAATAAATTAATATCCCTCGCATACAATAACCTCTTCATTATTGATTATAATATATGCTCTACTTAAACTTCTTTTATTGTAAATGAGCACTAGAACTAGGTGAGTTATAATGATAAATGGCGCCGCGCAGACTATGGCGTGCGGTGGAATCCTTTTTGCATGTTTACGCTACGATTTTTACTCATTTATGTTAAAAATTCATCGCCGTTCAAGGCAATAAAGCATGCCCGCAGTATTTCTATTTTTGGACTGTTCATTGAAGTTTTTAAGTGGAAAACGTAACGTTCTGTTAAGCAATTGTTTTCAATTTTTTTTTTAATTTAGAAAAAAAAGCGTGGTACGTCATTCAGAAAATAAACATTTGTCTTTTAAATGACGTACCACAATTATCATTGTTTTTCTTTTGGTGCTCATTTTTAAATTTTAATAAAAACGGACACAAAATATGTTAACATTTATATAAGGTAAAAAGTTGAGATGAAACAGTAATTTTATTTTTTAAAAACACTATTATCGGCCTTAGGGCCTAAAATTTTAATGACAAAAATAATATGAGTTTATATTACAGCAAATTTACCAAAAGGTCAATGAATAAATAAACCATAGCATTGACAAAACTGTTATCAATATTCTATCAGTAAAAACACAATGTTTTTTTCCCACCTAATAGTGCATAGGGCACTGAATTGGTACACACATGCTCATCTTTATTACATCTAAGTAAAATTATTAGTCTCACAGATTAAGTGCCAGCCCAGGGACATTTAATTTTAAAACGCCTTTTTTATATAAAAAGAGAAATATTAGCGCTTTTATAATTTCCCCAAATATTTCAATTTTGGTGGTCATTTCCAAAGAGTTGTAAATAACTTATTATCAAAAAATAAAAATAAAGTTAGCATACAGTGGGGTTCGAACCTCAGACCTCTGATACGCGAGTTCGCAATACCAGCTTCGGGTCCACAACCCGATTTTTAAATAATTTTTGCATTTAAACTGTGTCGGGAATTAAACCCAAGTCATACATTATGAAGAAAGTGGAAAATTGACATAAAATCGAACTTACCTTTAGACTAAATATTTCATGTTGACCTTGCGAGGAATTGAAACTGGGACCTCAAGCATGATAGGCAAATAAACATAGCTTTAAAACAAAATGTGAATTATTCCTATTTTACACGCAAAAGTTTATCATGTATTTATTTAACAAAAAAAAATACAACACATGGCGGAAAAACATAATCGAACTTTTTTTTACAATGTGATTTTTTTTTTCTTTGTTGTTCTTTATATTGTTCAGTATGGTAAAATTTGGCTTGAATTAAAAAGTAATTTCTTAACTTTGTAATTTAATAGTCGCCCCTTTTTAAAAAGGTTCCTTTCTTATAAATTTAATAAAATTCTCTTTGTGTCATCCACCGTTTACGCTTCGTTTGATGTTGGATATCAGGTCACATTGCAGGTGTCGCGTGAATAAAGTATAGTTTTAGAATATCGACCTGTGTCGTTAGAGGACGTACAATGTACAAGTCGCGAGGAAAATGTATTGATTTCTAGTGCTACTTATTTCTACCAAGTTCCACGAAATGGCAAGGTATTCCCCGCGAATGACGTCACACGTATCAAGCAGTATTAATCCCAACGTCCTGAAGGAGAACGCCTCCGGAAGCACGTAGGAAGAACGTTAAACTCCAACAGCTAGTTAACTCGTCGGATTTTAGAACAGAGGTACTTAAAAAAACCAAGCATATTTTTATTATATGCGAGTTATATTTATTATTTACCGTGCTTATTATGTACAACTTTATTAAAAACAAGTCAAATTCCTGAAATATAACTCTTCGAAATGAATTTCAGAATTTTTACTTTCCAGTAGTCACCGAGTCCAACACACTCGTCGAAGGTTTTGGGTCTATTTTGCATACAAAAATGTATTATTTATTCCTCAGGACATATGATAAATAAAACTAAAAAAAAATTTTTTTTCGTTTTTTTGGCTTTCTGTGAATAAATATGTCCAACTCTAATACTTTGTTTGTTTTGGTCACAGCTGAGGGGCGCAGTGTCCAGCAGGAGCGGTCAAGCGTCATGGCGCAGGGGCCCGGTGCGCCGCGGTCCCCGTGAGGCCCCCGGCCGCGGCCCGCGCGCCCCTGCCCAAGCCACTACAATACACCAGACCCTTACGGAAAGGTAATATCATGTAAACAAATATTAGCTTCCTTATGATTGACATAAATATTTGAATTTCAAGGGCCATTATAAACGAGTCGTAAATATAAAAAAGATAATCAAGTTATGGTAAAGTGGGGTTAAAACCTCTGACCTCTGATCCCAAGTCCTCCATCCCACAGGACCGCAAGCCGCTTCAAATAATAAACATTTTAATTAAATTTCTGTTTCTGAGAAAAACGATAAATATTATCCGGAATTGGGCATAAAATCCAAATGGTTTTCGTATTATTAAATTATAATAAAAATTTCAAATAAGTCATTAAAGTAAATGTTATTAATTTTTTTTTATATAACCACTTATCGACTTTTCTATGTCCACCGGTTTCGAGACGTACCCGTCTCTTCGTCAGGACACCAATTAAACCAACATGGGCGGGTGGGTTTTGTATGTTGGTTCGCATGTTGGTTTAATTGGTGTCCTGACGAAGAGACGGGTACGTCTCGAAACCGGTAGGTATAGAACATACAAATATTCAATAACATTAAGTAAAATGTTTGACCACAAAGTTAATGCTTTAAATATTAATAATAAGCCATTTATGTTTTAGATATATTTAATTTAAATTGTTCACCGCAAGTGATAACAAAGCAAATTGTTTTACTAAAATTACAACTTAAATAAGTTAAAGTTAAATTGATTTTTTTTAGAATCACTTTGCAAAGCACTCTTGAGGTAATATATAACGAAAATAGCGCTATATAAATTATCCGTATTAATAATAATAATAGAATAATAAAAATACGTAGATAGTTGTATTTCACTTTTATTTATAAATCTTTACCAGTGACCGGGTTTCGTTGTGTCCGACATCGTCAGACTGCTGGGAGACTAAACAAATTTCTATGTTATATACAAGTGCAAGCAGAAATTGTAAATCATGATTTTATATAATTTTTGATATATTTTACCTTTACCTTCTCTAAAAGTTCTTCATCTCTGTTGTAATATGTTAATAATAGTTTTACCACACTGAAATTGAGTTTAGACAGCATTCATTCATTTTTCCAATTCCATACATTGCTCACATGCATAACGACATTCAGGACTTCATTGTGAACTGCTTATTTTTCTTCCGCGACAAACATTTTAATTTATACAAAAAATACGACAAACGTACATATAAAAAGTAATCTACATTTTCAATGTTCTGGCAAATCTCTTATTCATCCACAAAAAGGAATCTTTCCTGTTGTAAATTATGAATTAAGCAATTAGTCCGTAGTCCGCAGTGTTCGTGCTCCGATTACGTCCTACAAAGTGCAACCCTTTCCGGTCCCGCTCAACCCTATTCGGTTGTCAAATAACTTGTCACGCCCGACAAAACAATTTCCCGGATCGTTGACCTCAGCCACACATATAAAACATCTCTCTTCCTAGGGAATATAGTTGTTCCGGAATAAACACACCAAATATCCGTTCCTTACTTTTCATCTATACCAATTTAAATAGATTATCTTTGCATTTATTGTTTCAATCATAATAAAGTGCGGGCATTTACGTTTTATAAATTTACACGGAATTCCTTTACTAACTCTCTGTGTGCAAGCGAATGAATAATACGATTCTGTATGAGAAATAAACCAGTACCCCTGACGAGCGTTTTTATTTAAACGAGGAAAGTCCAGGCATTCAAGGGCGTGTAATCTGTTTTCTTTGATATCAGCTTTGTCAAATAATTTTTGAAAATAGTCGAAAAATTATTTCTGTCATATGATTAAAAAGTTCATTTATGAATTCTATGGATATTGCAACGGTAGGGTCGAGTGCGATCAAATCTCCTGGAGACATCTGATATATAAAGGATCCATTTTACAGTTAAAATAATAAATTTAACAGTATTTAACATATTTGAATGATTATTTCTTGCCAATTTTATTACGAACCATTTTTTTCAATGCGTGAAATAATTTAACAATTAAAATAAAAGAATCTTTGTTGTAAAATACAAATACAATTCTTAGATATTTATTCAAATAATTATTTAGAATGATCCGATGCAATAAATACGATTTTGAATGTTCGGATCCCTTTTCATCAGTTTACACAAGAGTGGTTTCAACTTCACAGTAAATAAACTCAGCCCCAATCTGCATACATGCAATACTTTAGCCAGTGTATCACTCGGTCACTGTAACAGTCACTTGGAGTAGACTTTATTGACTTTCTGCTCCAATAATTATTACACTTTTATATCAATATCACTTTTTAAGGTCTTATCCTACTCAGTTAAAAGGTTAAACAAAAATGAACAGATTTTATTGTAACATTCGATAGTTTGATTAGTCTAACGTCTATCGAAAAAAATATGTAAATAGGACACGAGCTATTTATAAATCAAATATTACATGGTAAAAATATATAATGTGAAAGTCTAATAATAGACTTTCTTACTATCAATTTTAAAAATGTTAAACACAAACATAAGAACTAGTATGTATATTTCAATAAAACAACTACATCACAACATATTATACTTATAAAGGATTATTAATAATAGAAATAAACAAAAGTAGTAAAAAGTACAAGGTTTTCATGGTCACTATTATCAATATGTTTCTTTTTTTAATGATACCGTGTGTGTTGGATTTGTTCGGACGTTTCGGTAAACTGAGTCACTCAGTTTACCCTGAAGATGGCTCCTGCAATGGTAGCCGAAACGTCGCAACAAATCCAACACACACTGTATCACCCAAAAATGAAACATTTTTTTCATTTTTTTTTTCTTTTTTAATTTATTTATTCAGATATTTAGAACATTACAGAAAAAAGACCCAATTCATTCTAAATACAATAAAAGATCACAAATTACAGTAGATAGTTATGTTATTAAAATAATATAACAAAATGTAAAAAGAAAAATTAAAAGTTAGAAAGTACTTTCCTAAGGGAAGGCCCACTGTCGTGAAATATGTCGACATCCGAGGCGATGCGATTAAGTAGCAAGATTGCTCTACCAACCGGCATAACTATTGGCAGGTTGGTTCTGCATCGCGGTAGGTAAAACAATCGATGCTGTCTTTGTCGAAGATAGTTATCAGGTACGAACAGACCTACATCCATCAGAATTTCTGAGTTATGTATGCGACCACCGATCACCTGGAAAAAGTGAACACCCAAATGAACGTCCCTCCTCCTCCATAATGACTGATAGCCTAGCATTCCCAGTAAAAAGTCGGTTGAGAAGAGCCAAGGATAATATCCACACCCTTTTAGGTATAGATAGCGCAGAAATTTTTTCCGCACTCTCTCCACCAACAAATACAACATATTTAGAAAAAAAAAAAAAAGTTATCTTCGTAATTCTCTTTTGTGCAGCATTGATTGAAAACACCATGCATTTTTTTTTTAAAATTTATATGTTATGCAAAAAATATTGACTAATTAAAATGAAAATAAGCACATTATTGTAAGACGTTACTCCCCATTACGTACATATTTATTTTATTTTAGTTTACGTAATGGGAAACATGAATGTAAATATACGTATTCAATTTACATAAAACTTGTATTTAGTCGTAATATTACACACTTAATTTTTTTTTCTAAATTAACTAAAAAAAAAGATGCACTGCATACAACATCGTAACTAAGAGCTGGCCAAGCAAGCGGCTACCAGGGGCCCAACCCACGGAGGGCCGCACTTTGTAGACCCACAGCCTTCTTTTCTCTTTCTTTACCTAGAAAATAAGTCTTGGGAGGCGCAAAATTCGAATCTTGCCAGGGGCGGTCATGACCCCAGCTACAACGCTAACTACATGTAATTTTCCAGGGTATTATGAAATAAGGGTTTGGTAATAACGATGTAAGTTAAATATTTTTTTTTAAATATCCTTAATTTGAGAATTGCCAACTGCCAGCCAAAAATATATACCTAATAAATTTCTACATAATTTACGTATATAGTGATATTGCTGCCTAAATCAGGTTTCCTAGTGACTTTTATTATATGATCTTAGTCATTACACACCCATTATTTATGATTGTATTTTTATTATTTTTAGTGAACAAAAGATCATTTTTTTAATTTTGTTGCTGATATTTATTATTTTTATTGTTACAAAAAACTTTTTTATTCTAGAAAAGTCTAGAAAATTTTAAATAAAATAGAAAATTTGACAAGAAAGATTCGAATGTTTTTTTTTAACCAATGCAGTGGTTCCCTAAAGATGCGGCTTCTTTTGTGATATAAATCATCACATTCAGAAATAGTATGATTCATCGTCTGCTGTGCATTATCACCATGCACCCGTTGATAAAATAAATGCACAAAATTTAGTTACATATCAATAGTATTATATTTTATTTTACCTTTGCCTATTTTAAGACGTTTTTATAATAAACTGGCCGATCGAAGTATTTATTTGCTTTGAGTATGGCCTCGTGGTGTAATGATCAATGCGTTCGACTACTATTCGACAGATCTGAGGTTCGATTTCCGACATGGTTGATATAACGTATTTAATTATTTTTTTTAAAAGAAATATTGGCATTCTTATGATTTATCCAAATATTTAATTTTGATGGCCATTTTCAACGAGTTGTAAATAACTCACTATTAAAAAATGGGAATCGAGTTGGGGTAAAGTGGGATTCGAACCACGGACCTTTGATCTGTGAGTCTAAGACACTATCCACAGGACCACAACTGACTTAAAATATTTATTCAAAGGTGTGTTTTTTTTACACTAGAACATTTTATAGTCCCTAGACTGGTAGGTGAAGCGTAAGACTGATCATCTAACCTGTATGTAACAAAAAATGATTAAGATACCCTATGATTGGAATACCAGTGCAGTGCTCTTTGCACCATTAGGTGCAGAAAGAGAATGATGATGATAAAATATGGCAAATGCTTATTCAGACGAAACGTACGAATCTCCAGCTACCCTAAGTGAATTTCCTCCCTAGATCATAACTCGTTAGTTCCAAATTCCATACAAGATGAATTGCACGACCCTTTCAGGTTCACTAAAGATAATAGCCTCGTCTCAGGTGCGTTCTCCAATTTCATCCTTTTTATGCCTCAAACGGCACCCCCATTGTTCCGCCCTTAAGGCTCTACCGAAGTTAATTATACGTTTCAACTCTTACCCTTTGAGTTTTAATGCATGGCGCAGTGACACGGAGGCTCTGACAAACGTGAAAAGTAATTTGTTTAAAATTGAGCCTTACTTTGTAAATATTATATTATATTGAAAAACCATTATACTGAAAGGTTCTTAAATTGATTTGAAAACGCATAAAACATATCATATATGACAGTTTATGATAAGAACATAACTTTGTTCTATAATGGAAAAATTCTAAAAGTTGTGAAGGATAAAAAAATTCAACCATTCTTAACAGGATAGCCAAATATATAATAAAATATGTTAAAAAAATCATTTTAATCTTTTTTTAAAGTTATTGTGGGACTGTATTTTTTTATAAATCATGTTTTTGATCCACAACAATCTGAAATGCAGTTACAGTTATTATTTACAATGTGGTAATATATCTAGAATTAAGAAAAAACTACTTTATTTTACTATAATGATCTCTCCAGAAATTGAACTTTGAACCCCAGTGTCCATATCGGTATCTTCGTGACTTTTATTTTATGATCTTAGTTATTTCTCAATAAAGAACACACCTATTATTTATGATTGTATTTTTATTATTTATAGCACGCACAAGATCATTTTTCATCATTTTATTGACGATACTTATTATTTTAATTTTAAAAACTGATTTTTTTACCCAAAAAAATAATATTACAAATGAAATAGGAAATTAAACAAGAAAAACTCATAAATGAGCAGTAAAAAAAAATATACTGCAAAACCCTGAATAAGTTGAGCTGTAATATGACTAACGACCAACAACGCTGTGATTAGTCCTACAAAGCTAATATAAAAATGAAATTAAAGAATACAAATGGCTTTGTTCGTACTATTTAAAAGTGCAAATCGTGCTTCGTTTTAAATCGTTAAAGTTGATCAAACACAATAAAACAAATAGTTGCGTAAATTCAAACCATGAACAGGGTGTTTTTGATCACAAAATTGATAAACAAACACATCAAATTATGCGATGAACTTATTGATATGGGAACTTTCGGCAAATCTTTCAAGAAAGTTTCCTGCGACAGATCGTGATGTGAATAAAATATGTTAAACCGAGAGCAATATTATGAATATCTGAAGAAAGCTTTTATTAAATAATCTTCGACCCTTTTTTAAGAACTCATACATATTATAAATATGGCATGATGGATGTTTTGATCACTAATGATTTCGATGCAATTACTTGAATTTACAGTATTATAAAACATAAAGAAAAACATTTTGTACAAAATTTAACAGCCAGTTTGACTCAAGAGGATGTCTGAAAAATATTAATTTTCATGTCTCTTCTCTCCCTCAAAGACAAATTCACTCGTTCGAGTTGAGTAATTGGAAGAATTCAAATATTGCATTAAACATTCGTCCGTTAATCAGAATATATACTCAATATTGTGTGTTAACATTAATTGAGCCTGTTTTTTTTCCTAATTTAAAAATGAGGACCGGAAGTAAAAAAAAATTATATAGGTTCGTCATCCGAAAGAAAAATTTCTGATCTACAGTATGTTGAATTTGCTTTTACGTCATATGCATGTTTATTAATTTATTTCGATATAAGCCTTCGAAATGGAATGTCAAATTGATTGCCACGGATTGTAGAACCTTACTGGATGTCAAAAATAAAATATAAAAAATAAGGAATATTTATAGATGACAACCATGAAGTTTCGCACAAATAAATTGTCTATATTTTTATGAATGTATGTTTGTGTATGCGCATGGGTGTTTGTACGTGTGTGTGTATGTACATGTGTATATATGTGTGTATATATGTGTATGTCTGTATGTATATGAATCAAATGGGTATCCGAATAAGTTTACATTTTGTTTGTCTGTGCTCTATATTAATTTGTTAACTATTATAATATATTAAAATGTAATTGCCTAGCTTGGAACGGGGTATGTACCCTTGTTAGCTGGGCAAAGTGAACATGGAATTGTATTTTGATAAAGAGTGTGAATAAATAAATAAATAAATAAACGAAAGTGAGCCCTTTCGACACCTCCTGTTCGCGTTCAATCGAAGGAATAAAGCTACTAAAGCAGCTCGCGATATTTGCGGAGTGTACGTCAAAGATGCTATGAATGCAAACACAGCTCGCAGATGGTTTTTGCGTTTCAAAAACGTTAGGGTGATTTAAGATGGCGATATGTAAACATGCGACAGTCAATCCTAGGGTGGTTTAAAGAGGATCTTCATGAATAATATGGTTTAGGCGGTTCTCATCGAAGTCCACTGGTCATATGGAACGCTTTACGTCTTTCAATTCTGTGTTTTGAATATCAATAATATTGTGAAAATCGTTTAGATTATGGCCAGACATGTTTGAAATTCTTGTGATCATATTAAAAAAAATAAAATTAAAAAATTTAAATAACACACATGAATTATTATTTATTTGTTATTATAACTAACGGCCGCAGCCAATTTGTATAAAATTAAAGTAAAATTCAAATTTGTATAATAGAAAGAAAACATAGTCAATTGTAATGGTTAAACTCAATAAAAGTAATGGATAGTAAAAAAAGAATAAAAAAATGAAAGTAAAACAGTGAAGTATAGAAGAAAAGTAGTAAAAAAGCGATGCATTTTAGGTTTGTTTATCTAACATAGGCACACATTATTGGGCACACAAATCCAGCAAAAATATAAATTAATAGACCGTTATATGAGTTTATTATTCAAACAGACTGAATTTCCGGCTCATCGGTTATTGTTGCTAAGTCAGTAGTACTCACTTCCTATGTACAACCGAATGAGCATAAACCCATCTAACTTTGTAATTATTGGCTCCTGATTCGACGCTGCCCACGGCAACAAAACAAGCATAATTTTGATGAAATGTATTCTGTTTTGTAGTGAGAAACTTTAGCCCTACGGGATGACATTGGATAGAAAAAATGGTTTCTTGCGCGCGGTCAAAGTTAGAGCTTTCAATTATACGCCAAAGTTTCATGAAAATGCAGGGAAAAAATATTTTAATGAAAACGAACTACTTTGAACGACCTCACTCATTCATATGAATCAACCAATGATAAGAGAGTTGTGGAAGATTTCCGGTTTACTTACCGTCAACGGACCAATCGACAAAACTGACCGAGAAGAAGCCGAAAAGAACTTGAGACGTCACACTAAGTAATTTTAGAAATACAAAACTTTAAATAATCATAGCGTTGATAATATCATACACATTTTATTTTTTAAATTTTGGCTTAGTTTAATAGTCTATAAACAAAAAAACCAATGGACTTCCTCATTTTTTCGTTTTTTTACGCAGTACAACATTCAACAATCTAAAGATACTTATTAGCTGGTGAAAGCTCTAGTTGTTTAAATAAACAAGTGGGCGTGTATCAGTATAAGTTTTCGAATTTAAAAATTGTGTATTACAACAAGGCCACTACATACTATAAAATGTGTATAAAAATAAGGCTACTACATAACATTAAAATGTGTATAAAAATAAGGCTACTACATAAAATAAAAATGTGTATAAAAATAAGGCTACTACATAATATAAAAATGTGTTTACATATAAAACTACTATACAATATAAAGATGTGAATAAAAATATTGCTACTACATAATATAAAAATTGGTATAAAAATAAGCCTACTACATAATATAAAAATGTGTATAAAAATAAGGCCGCTACATAATATAAAAATGTGTATAAAAATAAGGCTACTACATAAATGTCACGGTTTACTAATTTTACCTTCTCAGGACATTGGAAATTCGAATGTGACAAAACTTTCAAAACCAAAATTGTTACATTACTGCATAAGGGTAACAATATATTTTCACGACACTGGGTTTTTTGCACCAACTTAAAGCGTTTATGATTATTAATATTCGCTGATACACTCTGACTTTGTTTGCCTAACACCATCATAATATGTACGTTGGTAAACAAAAATGACATGAAACAAACCACCCCGATGTATACGAGTTTTCTTTATGGTACAAGGGCTGATGATTTCACAAGGGTTGAAAATGGGAATATTCGACATGGTACTTGAAGCAGTTTTAAAATTTCAATATTCAACTTTTAAAAAAAGCAAATTAACAACATGTAAACAGGAAAACATTGCAACAAAAAGCGAAAACATTTTAAAGGAAGGAATACGGAAGCCTAGGCATTTACAGGGCTTATAACCTATCATTTGCGGGTTCAAGTGGCCACTTTATACAATGTGTAACATTTACTGTTCTGCTTATTTTTAGAATATCCACGCTTCCTTAACTCTTCCCTCAATTCACTTTTGGTAGAAGAAATAATTTTGTCAGATCAATCTTACCCACATTAATAAAGGTTATAGCATTTTTACTTCACAAATATAAATAATCTGTGTAGGCAAAACGAAAAATAATTTGGTAAAAATAACGAAAAAAAAACGTAAATTAAGTTTTAAAATACTAACAGTGAATCAAAAATAAGAAATTATATTAAAAAATATATTTTTTAATGAGATTAAAAAATTGACAACACTTTAGAAACAAGCACAGGTATTAGACATAAAAAAATAGTAGAATTAGTCATTATTGATCAAGAGTATTTTGAGTCTTCCAAAATTTTTGTAGACAAGAATTTGATTCAGCTCTCTTGGGAGTTATAAATATTAATATATTACAACAGAGATGAAGAAAAAATTATAGAAGGCAATATAGAAGTCTAGGCATCTATAGGTTTTATGATCTCTCATTGGCTAGTTTAAGTAGCCACTTTACACACTATGATATTCACCATTCTGCCTTTGTTTGGACATCTATGTTCCTTCAATCCCTACAGATGCCTAGACTTCTTCATTGTATTCTAAAAAATGTTCTTCATTTGTGTTGTAATATATTAAGAATTGAGTCAAGTTATTGTAAACAAAAATTTGGATATACTCAAAATATTATTGATAAAACCAGATGGTCCGAGAAGAAGTATAAAAACTTAAAAATATTTTGAGTATGTCTAAATGCTTGCAGACTGGCTGGATTTCCTCCCTAGGGAGTTATTTGTTGCAACAGCTGAATTTGTTGCAATAGAGAGGGAGAACATTTTTGAGTAGGGAAATGGGAGTCTAAGCATTTACAGGACTTATGACTTGCCATTGGCTGGAAATCGATTCAGCTGGATGAATTTTACCCACATGATAAAGGTTTCACCTCTTTTACTTCACAAAAGTCAACAGATGGAAGAGGTAAGGAAATATGGATGTTTAAACATAAGCATAATAAGAAAAGTGGCCACTCAAACTAGCCAATGACAGGACATAAGCCCTGTAAATGCCTAGTCATCTATATTCCCCTCTATAAAATGTTCTTCAACTCTGATGTAATATATTTATAGACATTATTAATATTACGGTGTACGAAAATAAGGAATAAGAAAAAAAACAATAAAATGTAACGTAAAAAAATCAATCAAATCATAGGAATAATACTAAAGGTCTAGTGTTGAAATAATCTATCAAAAACTATTCTTAAGTCTAATTTCACAGCATTTCTCTCTAGACTAGCCCTTTGTAATTAACTAAGTATTTTTATCATAGGAAATCAGACCAATTCTGCGTCAGAAGAACTTCGCATTTTCAGAAGGCATCGTAAATCTTCGTGTCAGATAATTGAGAGCCCGTAAGAAACCACGTCAAGTTATGTTATGCTAAGGGAGTGGTTTTCAACGTGTGGGTCGCGACTTTCAGGGGCCGCAAAGCCTTGCTTAGGGGGTTGCAAGTTGCAAGCAAGGTCTATAATAAAAAATACCTACAATAATTTCATATTGCTGTTTAGAATCGTGGTTCTTTTTTTGAGACGCTTCTTCTTTTTATGCATATTTCAAGAGATTCTTAGATCTGTGTTACAGAAAACTAGTTGTTCTCTTGAAGTGATGAGGTTTAACTCTTCTTCCATCTCATGGGTTGTCTTCCAGGTGGACGTTGTCCAAGTGGGATTTCACTTGCTACAGTGTATACAAGTCTTTCGCTCCTCATTCTGTACACATAATCCCTCCAGTATATTCGTCTGCATCTGCTCCATCGCACGATATCGTCTATTTCACACCTATCATTAATTATTATAGTATTGCGGATTCGATCTCGGAGGGTTTTTTAGTAAAATACCTTAAGACCTTCATTTCAGCAGTTCTGAGAAGCCCATTGATATGAAAAGTGTTAGCTCACGCTTCCACAGCATACGTCACGATGGGTCTCACCCATGTTTCGTTTATTTTGACTTGGTTATCGATACGCTAATTCTTATTTCTCTCTATTACATTCCTCAGACACCCCGACACAGTTGATATTTTGTTAGCCTGTTCTCGGACTTTAGTGAACAAATCGCTATGACTTGAGATTTCTACTCCTAGATATCAGAAACTTATGACCTATTCTACTGGCTTGTTGTTAAAAGTACTTATAGAATCTTCTTGGGTTATCCCCGTTCACTGGACTACGCAGTTTTTATCAGGTCATGGTAAATTAAATCAAAAATTATTTGTTTTTAATATTGTTGACTCCCCTTCGTGCTGCTGCGGATATCCTAACCAATCTTCTGTACACATCCTGTGGTCTTGTCCCTTTCCCCTTCTCTATGATTACCGAATGGAGCTTCTCGCTACAATCCGTGGCCCTGTTACAGGTCCTGTCGGATATACAGATCTGGTGGCTTCTAAAAAGAATTTCAAGGCTTTTAAAAAGCTTTGTAATCGTTTCGGCGAATTTATCATGTCCAATCAATTTCATCCCAGTCAGTGAAGAATTCACTTCCCTTTCTTCTCAATCCAATGAAGTACATATTATGTACTTCTGGATTACTTTCTTTCAGCACAAAGATGCTAAGGCTACCAGATTTCAGAGAGCTCCTTCGGGCAGCTTTTCTCGTTTGACAACGAGCAAATTTTCCGTGTATGTGGGCACCGCCAGGGAGACTTATGTCCTCAAATGCGGTGTGCGGTATGTGGTGGGTAAGCTAAGTACTTATAGGTTGTCTGGATACTGTAGGACTTTTTGCTTTGCTGACTGAAATTGACATGTTTAGCCTTACATACATACCATGTTAATTGTTTTACTGCCCATTTCATTAACTAATTACAGGTCAGTTTCCTTTTTTTATAATTCCATCCATTATAAGATTAAGAAAAATAGAACAATTTTTGCTCAAATAAAAAAAACTGTCTATGTTTAGAGTCGTCTACTTCTCTTTCAAATTTTTATATCTACCGTTGAAGAAAAAGTAAGTTCAGCAAACGACGCTAATAAATTCAAAGCTTCCCCTGTCAGCTCTGGGTATTCTTAATTTCTCATCATACAGAAGACGCAAATATTGATTATTATGCTATTAAAGCCTATAACCTACTTTTTCTATCCATCAAAACAATTAGTAATGAGAAAATAATTTTAAAAACTTTTGAAAATGTGGATAGTGGAGACAGGTAGAATTAAAATAGATTGTATCATTCGGTCAAACCAATTTTGAAATACCTAACTGTACAAATATTTTATTATTTTTCTTTAAAGTCTTTAAAGAGCCTAGTTTCTGTGTGGAAAGCAAAAATTCTCATTTTGCTAAATCTTTCCCTCTAAGCCCAGATCAAATGAGCTTTTTAACATCCTCAGGTTTCAACTGTGGTCCCCCGAGGATGCGGCTTCTTTTATAATAAAAGCATCACATCCACATAGAATGTGTGTAGGTGTTTCCTCAACTGCACTGCAGAACCTACATCTAGTAGTTTCTAAAACGTCATTCTAGCAAGGTGTTTGTTTAATTAACTGTACTCTGTAAGGGCTCTATTAATAACCGTTACTTGATTTTGGCTTAGCTTTGTTAGGTCGAAAACAAACCTTTGCGAGTACTTCTTTCCGCAAATTTATGTGTTTTTTTTTTTTTCTACGTTTTATAATATACAGTTAAACAGCGAGAAATTAAACATACATAATATGCAGTGTTGAAAACTGTTTTTGAATTTTCTTAAATCATTGTATATTATTATTCTTATTATTATTATCATTTGATCGGGTTGTGGTCCTGTGGCTAGTGTCTCGGACTCACGGACCAAAGGTCTGTGGTTCGAATCCCACTCTACCCCAACTTGATTCCCATTTTCTAATAGTGAGTTATTTACAACTCGTTGAAAATGGCCCTCAAAATTTAATATTTGGGTAAATCATAAGAACGCAAATATTTCATTTAAAAAATATATATATAAAAAAATACATAAAATCATACATTCGTTCAAAGTTTTTTTGATTGACTACCTAGGGTTATTTACCCCGTTTCAAGACTGCAAAAAATAAATAAAAACAGTTATCAATACAGTGAAGAAAAAAACAAAGGTAGAAGACACAGTAAAAAATGTAATAAAATACATAGTAAAAACGTATTTAAAAACCAAGTTAAATCTGTAATAAAACCAAATAACATAGTTTGATACATACATAGTAAAAGATAAATATGGTAAAATTATGTTTATTAAGTCTTTTTTTTAAAACCTCAAATGAAAAACACATATATTTATAAAAACATGTCGTTAAAAATTCTCGGCACGGGCTTCCCTAGCGAGGAAACATTAGTTTTTATTGTATAATATTGTTTTTTTTGTGAAAAAAAAAGGATATACTCGTAAATGGATCTAAGATCCATATATATTTGATTTACATATCTTGCGGCTGACGGCGCCCTGCACCCATTCCATCCTTGCATTTGATTTTTAGATTAATAATAATATGGTCCCGACAGAAAAAAAAATCACTGATGCACGACAGTAGTATGATGAAATTAAGGTCCTGGCAGGTCACCCAGTTGTTTTTTACGCGTGAAGGGGTCGCATATTTAAAAAGATTGAAAAACACTGAGCTAAGAAATGGGTTGCGTGTCTACCCAACTTTCTTTTCGAAAGCTTAACCGACACCAAGAAGAAAAACGAAATAATTTTTAACCAAAGATTAGTCGGTTACGATTAACTGTAGTTTCAACAGCAAGACGTAACTTGAAAAAATATGCGTTCAATTCTAATCTTCGGAGCCGAATATACATTGTTTCTGAATGGTCGATTGTTATTTAAATATAACTGATTATGACAAATAGATATTGGCGTCCAGAAACCGAATCCATTAGAACTTCTATTATTCTATTCATACTTTAAAAAAACTTTCAATGTACCTTCGTCGTTTCCCCTCTTTTCACCCAGAGGTGCATAGGTCACCCAATGGAACATTCATCATCGTCATCATTCCCTTACTGCACCTAATGGTGTATAGGACACTGCATTGGTGCACCAATCGCAGCGTATTTTCATTTTCATTATTTTTATCTTGATTTTTTTTTTAAAGTACAAAATATTTCTCTTTATCATATTTTTTCAACAGTATGTATTTATATGTATTTTTTATACTAGTTACCTAAGTAGTAGTTTTAAATAATAATACATGTATTTATTAAAAAAAGTAAACGTTTAGTGTTATTCAAAATTAATTTAATTTTTTTATTAATATGTGTTGCTTTCTTACTTTTCTTTTTTTTTACAGTTTCAAAATATTTCTATGACCAAATGTTAATTTTTAAAAGTATTTTTATAACTGGTTATATAATTTTTTAACAGTGTATCTTTTTTTTTTGACTCCTTAATTTGTAAATAACTGTCGAGTAATAATTTGTTTTAAATATTATATTTTACTTATTCCACTTACATGTATGTATGTTATTGTATATGCAACTATATGTAAAAGGCACTTAGTGCTGTTTATTTTTTAAAAATATAAAATAGAATTTAAAAAAATTGTTACACGAAGGTAGAATGATCCGTCTTATGCTTCAGGTGTTACTTCAGAAACTATAAAAACACCCTCTAAAATAAATATTGCATAACAACTATTTCGAAAATCGAAACCGATACCTCTTGCATGGTAGGCAAACGCGCCCTCCATTACACCACGAGGCCACGAGGTTCCAATATTAAATGCAACGTATTTCGATCATCTGTTACGTGAAGGTGAAGGTAATCAGTTTTATGTCATAATGACTTATTACGTGAGGTAACATCATCTATGGTTAAAATAATAAACGCAATTGTTAAATTAAATAAAAATAGGACAGAAAATGCCAATCACAGTTAAAGTGGAACCTTATAGAAAATCATGAAAAAGAAAACAGATTGCGAAGAAAATCACCATATAGTGTAGTGTTTGGCACGTTTGCCTAACATTGTTTAGGTTCCGGGTTCAATTCCTAGTAAGTTCGCTATGGATTTTTTTTAAATGTGATTATAGACTGCGATATTTCATTGAATCTGGACAGGAACCTGAAGCGTGACTGATTAGCTTACCTTCACGTTACAAATAATCAAGTTACACTGCTTTCAACGTGCCGACGCAGTACCCTATGCACCACGGTGCAGATAGATAAGTATTTTTTTTTAAATAGATAAAATATTAAAAATTTTAGACCATTTCCCAAAAGTCGTAAATAACTTGAGCTGGAAAAATGGAAATCAAGTTGTGGTAGAGTAGGATTTGAACCTCGGACCTTTGGTTCGTGAATCCATGACACTACCACGGGACTACAACCCGGTTTGAATGATATGGTATGATATGATATGATTACAAAGCAGTTTATTTTTATGTTTTTTTTTTGCATTTTTTTTTTAATATTTAGTTTTTTTTTTTTTGTTTTTTTACAATATACAGAAGGAGCAAAACAGAATTTACAAAAAAAAGGATAATTACATAGCAATAAAATACATATTATAACAAAAAATCCCACAAAGGCATGGCTTGTTCGTGGGTATACAAGAAAAATTTTTGCTTCTTTAATAAATAGACAGGTATAATATATTTTATTATTAAGAAAGAGAAAAGAAAATATTCTGTAAAAGATTACAAAGTCCTTTTTTTATAGTAATTGAAAAAAGGAATTAGAAAATATAAAAAAAAACAATTATTTTAAGTGCAAACTTTCCTAAAACTTCGTAATTTCCAGCAGTCTTTTTAAATTATTTGCCTATTTTCCATAGCAAATAATCGCTTTTCACGTCAAAAAGATGAATTTTTGAATCAAGTGAAATACGTTTCCAATTGCGAGTTTAATTTGAAACGTTTAGAACCACCCGTATTCAATTTGACGCATTCCCAATGCGGATAAAATAAAACATTCAGAAACCGGGAAACGTATTTGAATAAACGAAGTAAAAACGTATGGATATAAAATATAATATACTCGTTTGTGCAATCCTACAAGATAGATATCAAATATGGTAAAACAATATTTTCCATGAATATAAATTGAAATAGTAAAATTGAATTATATTTCAAAGGGGATAGAGATTCTTTTAAAAAGAAATATTAAATTTCAAGCGTGTCTGTGGCCTATCAAGTGATCGCATCATGAAAAGAGCTGAAACACTTCACCGGCTTTGTTTCTCACGTCTTTAAATAATGTTATTGGTATTGTTTTATTATGTTTTATTCGTCTCTGTTGAGATATTGATCTATTTCGATTAAATAAAAATTCTAATTTCAATCTGCAAAAACCTTAAAAACCCGTCCACTCGTGGACAATACAATATTGTTTTGTCCTGAGACTCGACCATTGCCCGCGTATAAGAAGCCACTAAGAAAGACGGGTAGGCATCTCCTCCGGCGGAACTGTGATTACCCTGACCACCGGGGGCATTGTTCTCGTGTAAACATGCACGGACAAGACCTTGTAGCAATAGCGATTTGGTCGACATGAATGTGTCGCAAAACAATTTTCCAATTTTTATACTTCTTCTTTTACCAGGCAGTTAATTCAACAATGTTTGAGTATGTCCAAATGCTTGCAGACTAGCTGGATTTCCACCCTAGGGAGTTATTCGTATTTAAAATTATTTTAACAGAGAGGGAAAATATTTTTGAGAGGGGAATATGGAAGTCTAGGCATTATGACCTGTCATTGTTTTCAAGCGTTGTCTAGTAGATGATTTGGTTCAGCCGTATGAATCTCACCCACGTGATAAAGTTTTCAGCTCTTTTACTTCACAAAAGTCAACAGATGGAAGATTTAAGGAAATGTGGATGTTCAAACATGGGCAGAATGGTGAATGTTACACAGTGTGTAAAGTGGCCACTTAAACCAGCCAATGACAGGTCATAAGCCCTGTAAATGCCTAGACTATCATATTCCCTTCTCAAAAATGTTTTCCCGCTGTTGAAATAAATTTAAATACGAATAACTCCCTAGAGTGAAAATCCAATATGAGAGACTAACTCTTTTGCTTGGAAAGTGACTTACACTGTTATAGTTATTTAGTAATTAGAAATTATAGAATTTTGAATAAACATGCGAAAAACATATATACTCTATTGAAGGAAACAAAGTAAATTATATTATTAAATAATAATAAATCAATAATAATTTTAGTATCGCCTTTCGTTGATATATTTATATATACATCAACGGTTCAAAGAACCTTTTCCAAAAAATAATAATTTACAAAAATAATCACAACAGTGCACAATAATCATGTAGTACATAGTATGAAATAATAGAATAATTCGAACTAAAAAAAATTGTGAACATATAATACAAAAAACAAAAAGTACAAAAGAAACATAACATCTCTAAATAAAAGATAACAATAACCATGAGAAAATCTTTTTTTCTAAATTTAAATTTAACACAGTTAAGTTGAGAATAACTAGATAATAATAATTAAAAAAATAATACATTAGTATTTTAAGAAAATATAAGTTTTTTGAGCAATAAAATAAAAAATCAACTTAAATTAACTAACTAATACCTTTATTAAGTGAAATCATCATCATCAGTTAGTTGAAATAAGTTGCCATTTGGCAATAAGTCCACCAATGTACAATTTAAATTATGTCTTACATGTTAAATTAAGAAATAAAAAATCATGTATTCCAGAAAACAAAGTTAAATTTATAATATATTTTACAATAAATCCATTGATTTTCTAATAAATAACGAGTGAGAATTCATATCTTACAGTGATTATGTATATGAAACTGAAGGCTCACTTACCCGGATCCATTTTAGAGGTCTTGAGGCCTCTTTTCAGATCTGTTCATTGCAAAAACAGTGTTTTTTTAAGCTCCAATGAACGGTTAATTAATTTTTTTATGTTAACAAAAAAAACAAATATTAAAAAAAAATACAGTCAATGCTTTCAATGCCTCTATCACCTTGTGTGCACCTTAGTTTATGTAGTCAATTCGTCTGTCACCCCCAATTTTACTTTCCCATTTTCGACGGCGACAGGGTATGTTAGTTCATTGGCTTGTTAGTAAGCCGGGAAAAACAAGTCCGATTGGGAGAACTAAAGCCACCACCATCCCTCTACTGGCCATTCTGTAACAGTTTGTACTGAGCAACGTTTTCACGTCATTTTAAATATTTCAAAGACACCCTGATTCAGAAATCTATCAAAAAAAAAGGAAAGAAGTATTTAAATAAAATACAAGTTGAATTAAGTTTTAGAAAAAAATACCTTGAATTTTAATTGGTACTCACTTAACCTACACACCGCCAATAAAATAATCTTTTCAGATACAAACTTAAACTCATACTCATACTTTACGTTCATCAAACTCTCCGTTTTCATATCTCATTCGTAGTTTAAGATTTTGCCAAGTCTGAAATATAAATACACAATCATGTAGAGCGAGTTGGTAAAATACCTTGTCTTTTACTGCAGTGAGACTAGTTTTATTCCTAACGGCATTTTTTTTTTAATTCTGCGTGATTTTTAACGAAGGTTATTTTAAATGAGTACTTTACCATTGCCTATTTTCCATGCACACGAGAAAGCATTTAACTTCACTTAACCATAAAACGCATGGCCTGTTATGTCGTGCGGAAAATCAATCCTGGCATCGCGGCGTCCATTAACTCGGCAAGGGGTTGATTTTGTCGTGAATTTAAATAGTTGCGTGTTTAATGTGAAAGAAACCTACGTTTCTTTGAACCATATATATTATAATACGTATGTAAGAGCTGTATTAAATTATCTAAAGTGTAATAAAGTAACAGTTGGGATAAGTTGACTCTGACCTACTTAAAGAATGAGGGCAAAAAGGTGGTTAACCTAATTATTTTAGGAAATTAAAAGGAGCATGCTATGATTGGACAAAATAGCGTATCTGTCCCGTCTCCCTTTGCCATAAAAACGTAACACCTGATTTATATGCAGTAAATCAGGTAGCACTGTTTTTATTTCATTACATAAATAGAGTTTCTTTTATTTATTTAATAAATTTATGGATATTTGTAGAGAATTAATAAAAACTAACGCCAGTTAAGTAAATGCATTACTTTCATTATTTATATACACAATAGTACAGCGCTATTTTAATAACACTTTAACCTTCGGGACGCTTTGAAAAAGTCATATTTTTCTTTTACGAAATAATATAAAAACAATATATTTTTACAAATTACTCAGTTGTTTAATTTGTATAAATAAATTGTTATTGTAAATTGTACAAAATACATTTTATTTACGTATAAAGATAACGCAGTAAATTAAAAATAGAAAAAAAACAAAAAGTTTTGTTGTGTTGGTATATTTGCAATGTATATTGAATGTTCTAGACATACAATTAGTCTCATGCTAAGAGCTCAGGGGTTTACAAAAATTTGAAAATGAACCTTTTAAAAATTGAGTAAAAAAAAAACAATAAAAATCAAAAGTCTAGTCATACGTATATATATATTTACTTATTTTCTTTTTCTCTTTTTACAAATTAACATAAATATTTAAACAGCAGTCAGAATCCTAAAGTATGTATGTACATTTCTGAATAAGTTCAAGTCTGATTCAAGTCACGAATCCAAAGTTATCCCAAAAAGTAGAAAGGACTGTTTGAAATAAAAAGATGTGATAAGAAAAAGTCTCTAAACGAAGTTGTTGACTGAATTGGAAATATCCCAATCACCAAACTGGACACCTCTTAATGACCGTGGTCGAGGTGGGAATACAAATTGGAAATTCCATTGCTCAGATAGACGGTAATTTGGACACAATCAATTATTGTTATTCTGTCATGCACAATAATGACGTATCATAATAGAGAGTAATTGACTCAGCTCCAGTTTGCATTATCCGTGCCTAACTGTGCAAAAATGTGCATAGGAGGCGTTACTATAAATTAATACCAGAGGCGCAGGCGCAGGCAGCGTTGTCTTAGTTTCAAAGTAACATAATAAGTCTCACTTATTAATGTTAGTATTTTTTTTAAAATCCTAGTATGGTCACTGTAGTATGTAGGATTTTGCAAGTTGTTAGGGTTGTAGCTCCTAATCCAGTTAAAAATCGACAGAAGATACGAAATTGGCCTTCTTATGCGTATTTATTACATGATTCATAAGATACGGAACTGTGTTATGAAGTGCGAGAGTAACGGTGATGATGAGTTGAATTGACTGCACTTGGACTACATGCTGGAACTGAGTGACTGACGTTACCATGCCTTGTGGTTCTTTCATAGGCCGTGTTCCTTTGTTCTTCATGTCTTCATGACGGAAATGAAGTTAATGTACTCCAGGATGTTGCACTAGATATGTTGGTTGCGAATTGTAGGTTGTGGTCCCGTGGCTAGTGTCGCGGACTCACCGATCAGAAGTCCGAGGTTCGCAGCGTTCGCACCCCGCTCTACCACAACTTGGTTTCCATTTCCCAATAGTGAGTTATGAACATCTCATTGTAAATGGCCTCAAAATTGAAATATTTGGGTAAATCATAAAATCGCAAATATTTATTTTTTCTAAAAAAAAAATTATGTGGGGATGCATGGGTCAAGTATTGTCACAACTTCTACATCCTTTTACCCCCAACCACTGTTCACTTCCCACATCAGTGTTGTACATCGCGCGTTTATTTCATTGAACGTGTGTGCCGCATTATAAAACTTTGTTTCCAACCACCAGTGTTGAGCTTCAGATCAGGGCCTGCCCTTGTGCTAGTGCCGCTCGCAAGTATCAAGTCGGATACGACGATTCCATCAAAATTGAAGATAATGTTAGTGGCATACCTTCCTAATCCATCTCATTTGTTGGGGTTGTGACTGATTGACACTGCATACCGCATATCGGGGACACTCATTTATTATTTATTAAATTTAACTACTGCCCACTCTGCTCAGTAAAATCGTCGAAGCCCTAGGGCTTCGCCCTCCGCTATTTTACGCCCGGCATCCGCGTGGGAATTCATTTTCCCACCATATGTCATCCGATTTTGTTATAAAGTTAATGTCGTTGTTAAGTAATCGTGGAAGCAATACTGTGGGTCTTGGAAAATATAATGTATTGTATTAAAAGAAAATGCTTAGTTGCTTCTTGGATTGTTGCTCTATACCTACTTCAGAGAAAATCATTTGGTGGGTGTAAACGTCATCGATCAATGAACTTTTACTGTCAGAACTACAGTAAACACCTTTTTCTCCATTTACTGCATATAAGATATATTTTTGCATTTTTAAATGTTCATACTTTTTCTTTATTTCTCTTGTGTTATTGTAGCAATGTTTTTTTAGTACGATACCCCTTTCTTTTATTATTTTACCTAAATGAAATATTTAAAAAACTGCAAGTATTGCGTTGACATCAAGAATTTAAAAAAGAAAAAAGAAAATTACGATACATATGCAAAAATTGATGTAGGAAAATAATTTACATATTTCCTTACTTACCTTTTATTATGAATCCTAAGGCAGCTGTCAGTGGTTTTTTTATGCACTTTATAAAATTGTGAAAAATACAACTAATTACCTACCTAAAAATGTTGCTTTATTATTTACCTTGATTAAAATATAAAAGGTTTATATTTCAAAAAGTGTTTTTTTCTGCAATTCACTTTATTTAAATTTATCTAAACTTTTAGGATCAGGAGGGATATACTCATGCGGGCCAATCAAAAACTTCTCAGCATTTGCTCATATGGAGAGAAAATCACTTAAAACTCTTCAGGAGAAGCCGACCTGTTGGCAATAGTCAACAGGCCTTCCGTTCCACAAGAAGAGTGTTCGGCATTTTTTTCCATTTGGTTTATTTTACCAATTGCCTGTACTATATTGAGTATGTATGATACTACCTCTCGTGTGAGTTCTTTATTACCTACCTTAAAATGTGTCCAAATGTTTATAGATATGCTGGATTTGCATCCTAGGGAGTTATTTGGATCTTAATTTGTTGCAACCGAGAGGTTTTTTCTTTGCCTACCTCTCCGTTACAACAATTTTAGATCTAAATAACTCACTAGGGAGGAAATATAGCCTGTCTGCAAACATTTGAACATACTCAAAACATTATTGATTAAACTAACTAAATAAGAAGAAGTATAAAAATTGGAAAATTGTTTCCAGGCGTTACCTGGTATGTAAATTAGTTTAGCCGAATGAATCTTACCTACATGATGAAGGTTTAAGCGTTTTTACTTTACAAAAGTCAACAGATGGAAGAGTTGAGAAAATGTGGATGTTTAATATTGGGAAGAATAATGAATGTTACACAGTGTTTAAAGTGGGTACTTAAACCAGAAAATTGCAAGTCAAAAGCTTTGTGAATGTCTAAGCTTCCATACTTCCTTCTCGAAAATGTTTTCCCTCCGATTGAAACAAATTTAGAACTGATTATCTACTTACTCTAGAATTTTTTTAATTTAAATCTTAAAGTAGGGCACACATATCATACATATTGTTATGTGTGTTCTAATAATAACATTGCAAATATATTTAATTTATACATTGTTTATCACATATGTCTTGACCATTATTTTAAATTTTGATATGTTTTTTTCTTCATAAATATTTTTTTCCATTTCGTAATACTTTTTAATTGCTTTAAATAAAATTGAATTTTGTGACTTTGCCTTTTTCCTAAATGGAAGTCTAATTTTGTTCTTTTCTCTAGTATTGTGATCGTGTTCATGCTGGTTCCGATCAATTTTTTTCCAAAATTCTAAAAAAACAATTAAATTATTTGTGTATTTTAACTATCAAAATAAGTATGGAAGACAAATCACAGTACGCATAATACAGGTAACGATGGGAAGAATGGAGAAATAAATTAGGGGGTGCGTGTCTATACCCTAAATGAGAATACTACTAATCCTTAACGTCGCTAAATGTACCCCAAATGGCCCTGCCTGCTCTAATTTAGTCACCGGTTTATGCGTCATAAAAACAAGGACAGAATTTTCATCACAAGATTAAAATTTACAAGAGCATCACATTTATTTTAATTACTTCGTAATTATTATTTAACATTTGACACAAGAGCATAATTTAAATCATAAGCGTATTTTAATTATTAAATATTAGTATAAAACCACTTACCGACTTTTTTGTGTCTACCGGCTTCGAGACGTACCAAATTTCTACCAAATAATATCAAACCTGCTTTTTATAAAAATAACAAAATTGGTCAATTATTGCTTCATAATAAGGATAAAATAGTTTTTGGAAATAATTGAGGTGTTTTTCAATTAAAATGCAATTATTGTCCTTGAGTTTACGTTGGAAGAACATCAAGAAATTTTTATATTCGTGTTAAAGAAACATATGAGGTGTCTTCACAATAACAATTCAAATTCGAAAATCACCTTATCAATTTTAAAGATACAGAAATCAAAAGCTTACATATAAATAATAACATATTAAAAGTAAATAATACAGAAATATTTAATTAAACATTAAGGCTTTAATAAATAATTTTACTTTGATCAATAATTAAACACCCTTTATAGGTCTTATATATACTGTTATATATATATTGATAGTGCATTATACGATTTTCTTTTGTAATGGTCACCCTATATCTTTTCAACTCACGCCCTTCCCTTTATCTACTCCCTTTTTGTTACAGCTATTTCTCCTACAAAATATTTTCATGACGTAATCTGTGCATTTTTGTCCTTTTCAGTGCATTTGCTTATTAAAATACATATCGTGTTGGTTTTATATTTTTGTGCAACAACTATGGTGAAGGTGTATAGTGGGTTACGCGTGTTGGTTTAATTGGTGTCCTGACGAAGAGACGGGTACGCCTCGAAACCGGTAGACATAGAAAAATTGGTATGTGATTATATACAATTATTTTATAACATTTAGTAAAATGTTTGACCACAAAGGTAATGCTTTAAATATGAATAGATTTTTTATTATTTTAGTTACCTGAAGGAAAGATGATAAGTCTTATGCTTTAAGCGCCATTTGAAAAACTGTAATATTCTTGTGTAAAAACGATCTCTTAAATAAATTATTAAAGTCGATCATATCGAAAATCGATCCCAAGACATCTTGCATGATAGGCAAACGCGCTAACTATTTGACTACGAGGCGAACAGATGATCACATATCCAAATATTTATAAACATAAAGGGGGCTTATTAACAGAGTACTCCGAAAAGCGTTTTCAGCCCATTTCTCTCCACTGCTGGATATGGGTCTCTTCCAAATGTTTCTATGTTCTTCTGTCCTGGGCACTCTGTTTCCACCCATGGCTCACGAGTTCGACGACGTCGTCAGTCCATCTCCTCTGTGGTCTCTCTACTTTCCTTTTACTTTCGTAGGGTCTCCAGTTTAGTGTTCTGGGGGTCCACCTATCGACTTTTTGTCTTGCCACATGACGCGCCCACTGGCATTTTTGTCTTCCCACTCTTTTTTAGATATCGGTCACCTTTGTACGGTGTCTTATCTCCTCATTCCTTATTCGGTCTCTAAAGGAGACGCCCAACATTTGTCTTTCCATAGACCGCTGAGTGAACTTAATTTTGTAAAAAATTCTAGCAGTGAGTGACATGGTTTCAAGGCCGTATGTTGCCACCGGTAGAACACAAAAGTTGTTGACTTTGGCCTTCAGATTATTTGGAATTTCCTTATTTGTGAAAACGTGTTTCAGCTTTCCAAACGCAGCCTAACTTAACCCAATTCGTCTAGGCAGTTCCGCAGTTTGATTAAATTTTCACAATTCGATTTTGTGCCTAAGGTAAATGTACTCGTCAACAGCACCGATAGTTTTATTTCCGGTACATGTGTTGCTAGGTATTGGACTCGAAATCTCGGTTTTGTCTATATTCATTTCCAGACCGATCTTTCTAGGGGCCTAGTATAATTCTTTTACCATAGATTCCTGTTCATTTACCTCTTCACTTATAAAAAAAGGTAGCTACACATATTTGCACCCGGGTTTTATTTAGGTTTACCGCCATGAAATATAATATGCTGGTAATGTATTATATACTTGTGGTATATTCTGATACTCATCCACACCCAACGATGTATAAGGCACTGCGCTGAATCGTTGCGTGTATTATAGTACACGACGCTTTTCAATGTAGTAAAAAGTACAAAGTTACGGGGCACGTACTATACCTGGACGTGCATGTAATGGAAAATGGCAGGTTTGAAAAGCAGCTGGGAGTGCGGATAAAATTAATGTAAAATAAATGCAGGTGCAGCTTTTAGTAGTATAAAGACAGATATTCGGTTTATATGTATATATAGAGTTTTATTATGTATACAGTAAAAAACCGAATATCGCTTATTTAACGCTACAGTTTCCACTATGAATGTGATTCGTAGCACCTTACAAGGGCTAAAAACAACAAAATCCTAAGCTTTAAAAATAGGCATCTAGAAACAATTTTGAGGGTGCGTGGTTTGACATTGTATGAAACGTGAGCTTTCATCACGTTCGTCTACTTTAAAACAGGTTTTTGTCTTCCTGGACGTTCACTGCTGACGCTTTGAAGCATATTTTAAAATAACGGGACGTGAACCTTACTTAGTTACAAAGGAATCGGCAGCCGAAAATGAGGCCTGGGAGCTGTTTGTACACCCCACATGCTCTTTATATGACACGTAAAAAAAAAATATTATGGAAAGTATTAACAATTTTTTTAGTTGTACAATTTGTTTTTTTAACGTCTTATTTAATTATTTGGAAGAATGTGTATGTTTCCTTTTAATTAATTAAATTAAAGAATGGAGAGGAATCCAAGGTATAAAAATGCTAATACCTAAAGTGTAGGAATTAAATTTTAGTTTCAGCGCCAAAATAAAATTTATTTGCAATGCCAATAAAAGTTTTTTTTATTTTTTATTGTAAATCATTTAGTTAAAAAAAAGTTGATATGTAAAATTAGAAGAGTTTGTGCATCTGGGAAGCACGTTTTCAAGAGATGTAAGAGTAGAAAAAGATGTTGAAAGGAGAATGAATGCGGGCAACAAAATGAATGGCGCACTAAGCACAGTGATTGCTAAAAAAATATGTCAATCGAAGCTAAAGTGGCAGTGCACAACGGAGTTTTAGTCCCAATACTAATGTATGGAAACATGAAACTGGCATAGGAAGGATGAAAGCCGAGTGAACGTGGTTGAAATGCGATATCTTAGACGAATGTATGGAAACTCAATGTATGAAAGGGTTACGAATGATGAAATCAGGCGAAAGTGTAAATCTGAGTCAAGTATAATTGATTAGATTAAGTCTATAGACAACGCTATTGCAGATGTTGGACATTGGCGACCTTATTGTCAAATGTCAATTTCCAACCAACCAATAAGTTTTATTTATATGATTTAAGTTACATAACGTATTCAATAGAAAATAAATTTAAAAACTAAATTTATTCAAAAATAGATATAACTTATTTATAAAACAATTGCGTTAAATCAATATTAACCTGAATGTTTACTCAATGGGAAAGGAAGAGAAATTAAGAGAAAAAAAGAAAGGAGGATAGATTAAGAAAGAGAAAGCAGAAATTTCTTCAGACCTGATTTAAACGGAGATACTGTAGAAACATCTTTGATGGTGGATGGGAGATGATTTCACAGTCGAGCCGCATATACCTATGTGAGTTAGAGAAGAAAGAGGAATAATAATAGTGGATGGGTATTAAGAGAGTGCTTTGAGAATTAAAACGAAGAGGTTAACCACGAACTAATAAGCGTTGAAATTTTTCACGGAGGAATACAGGAGGGTTAGGACAATGAAGTATAGTGAACAGAAGTGAGAGGAAGTGATAGTCTCTCCACTGTCTAATTTTGAGTCATTTCAGGGTGCACAGGTTTACATGTTCTTTTATTATCGCCAATTATTTTCTTTGCTGTGCGCCCTGTTTATCCAATATTCACTTTATTACATCCTTTGCAGCTCAGTTTACAATCTGCTTCCTGGGGGTTCTTGTCTTCCGGTCCTAATAAATGGTCCTTTATTTTTCCCACAATCCAAATGTTGTAAAAATGTTTTGTTTCTTAAGCACTTTGACTATCTTGTCAGTAACATTATAGACATTTGGTAGGTATGCAGTTACTATTGTGTGCATTTCACTTTACAGTTTACTCAGAAGGTGCTGCTGCAATGCTTGACGAAACGTCGGAACGAATCCATTAAAAGAACTTTTTTCTGTAAAAACTAATATTTCCATTTTCAAAATATTTTTTTCGTAATCTCAACTATTGAAACAATTTAATAGAACTAAATAGTTTCATGCGTATGAATCATCTCCAAAACATGAATTTAGAAGATCGTAAAAGACTTTTAATGAGTATAACATTCAAATGCATTTTTTTCAGAATAGGCAGTAATGCATTTAGATGGTTTGTATTCCATACCATTCCCGGGTATTTCGTTTTATTTTTTTATATAAACCCAATATTTAAACCGAATCTTAACGCTTTTCCTTTTCATATTTGTACAAATATTAAACATTTGGTATATAAATAACTTTTCTACGTGTCTCATAAAATATGCTTAAGGGTTGCTTAAATACTTGAAGCATTATTTTAAAACGTTGAATAATTCGCTTGGTATCGCTGTCTGAATAACCCTTATTTCGTTTATAAATATTTGAGGGGTTGAAAAAACAGCGGAGGAAGCTTTTTTTAATTCTGGGAAAACTTTTAAATTTTCTGTGCTGGCTTCAGTTTTTGCCCGTAGAATCTGCATTACTTTGCATAAACTAAATTTTTATAAACTCCTGCCTCAGTTTTGTTAATTTCTGCTTTTAATTAAGATTTATTGACTTACTGTTAAATTGAATTAGGAATATTTTGTTTTGTTTATACCTGTTCATGAAGAACATAACTCTGCGGGTGCTCTCGATGGCTGCTCTCAGTGGCGTTAATTCCCCCTCATTACAAAATGGTTGGCACGTTCGTCGACTTGAGATCCTCGGTTCGATTCCTGGTAGCGGACTTAAAATATTGATGTTCGAGGTTTCCAAAAGTGCAACATTTCATTGTTTCTGCGTGCTTTAGTTAAATGTAACAGAAGATCGAAATACGTTGCATTTGGTTTACCAACACAGTGCCTTATGCGCCACTGGGTCTGGAAAAGTGATACCTGGAATAAAGGATTGTTGATTTTCCATTATTAAAACAATAACAGATTACCAGTAACATAAAACAAATACTTAATAAATTACAACGACCTAGATTACTCGTACTAACATTAAAAGGATTATCACTCACAACTGAAAAAGATAAAATAAACCAAATCATTAAATATTCAATACCCAAAACTGGCGTGACCTTTGCTCATATGCATCTCTTCTTTATCACAACAAAAGCGTTTAATGTTTTGGAAAAGAAAAAGGAAGTCGATGAAGAAGTTTATTATATACAAAAAGTTAAATGAATAAAACAAAATAGAAAAGAAAACTTGTGAACCAAAAAATACACTGGTCAAAAGAAGAGATTGGTCAAAATTTTGTTCTAAAAAACCATAAATATGTATCAAAAGATACATACATATGTAAAAATAATTAATTAAAAATAACAGCTGTTTTTTTTATTGGGAGATAAGGCTTGCACATATTAACATTAATAAAAAAATTAAAAGTACATTATTTTATACGTTTGAAATGGTGAGGAATATGGGATCAGATAATGAGTTTGGAAGGAGAGAGAAAGCGGAACCAAGGAGAAAAAAAGAGAAAAAAAAGGCAGTAAAAACTCTAGGAGTTCAGGATTCTGAGGATATTTATTAACGTTTCAGGCGTTTCTTGAAGGTGCATTTATAAATAAAATTTCAGGTTTTAAATAACGGTTTGGGCTATGCAAAATAAAAGTTTTACCCACCACCTAAACTTACATCATGAACCCAGCATATTTGTTATTATAAATAATTTATTATAACTTATGCCTTTTTTATATTATTGTTACAGATGTCCTAATATGGGTTGCGCATGCGCCTTGGCACGCGCTGTAGCCTTCTCTCTCATGCTTTGTCAAGTGTCAGCATTGGCTTCGGATATGTAAGTTACGTTTTTTTTCATATTTTTTAAGGTGTTCAGTCTAAATGATAAAACCAAGTTCTACGATTATAAAGTAATAACCAAAGAATTTAAAATAATAGGTAGAAATATGGAATATTTTGGAAGAAAATTTGACAACCGTAAAAGCATAGAACATGAGACTTAAATGTAATTTGAGACGAAACTTCCGCGGCACATAATATTACATGTGGTGTCATTGCTACTCAGGCAGCACTGGCAGTGTCCTTCCAAAGTGTTTGCTCGTGAACGTATAATTGCTGTCAAGAGGAAATTTAAACAAAGTAATTATTATTTATTGAGAAATTGGCGTTGTTTTTAATTCAAATGTATTTCTGAATTACATTTGCCTCAAAATTCTATTATTAGTCAAAAAACTTTAGTGATTTAAATCGATTTAAAAATACGATTTCGTGAGGCACTTTTCCGTAAACAAGTAAACGCCATGTTTGACACTTTCAGCGTAGGTTGGTAGAGTAAAACTAAAAATTTGCAGAAATGAAAGCATTTTTTTGGAAGGTAAATTGAGACTATGTCTCAAATTAGGTACATAAGTCTCAATTATTAAGTCTCAAATATCTACTAATAGTTATGTTTAATAATTAGGAAAAAACTATATTATTTTATAAATAGGTACGACTACAGTAGTTATTTTATTACAGAAAAGTACAGACTGTGAAGATAGTGTATGCATTTTAATATTTGTTTATTGTTCTAGCGTGTCTCAAATTACGCAGTTTTTTAAATTTAATTTTTTTTTTAGATTTTTGAAAGAAATTTTATTTTGTTTTTGATTGGATTTTTTTATATGATGACGTAAGCGTTTTAAATTATACCATGTATTTTGAAGCTGAATTTTTTTTTATTTAATTTCTCCAATTGTGCATAACATTTTTACAATATTATTCGTGGAAACTGAATATTTTTTTAATTTTTATTGTCTCGTGGTTAAAGCATTAAAATGCTACATGGAAAACTACGGCTTTCTTATTGTGTCTCATGTTTGCAACATTTGCAGGTTAATTGGGACAGCAACAAAAAAATAAAAAAGGAATTGAAGTATATTAATATGTCCATATATGTGGTATGTTTCTTTTACCTGAATAATTGACTCAAATTTGTGTTTAAATTTGAAAAAGTAATGTAAAATATATAAAAAGATAATAAAGTCAGTTGAAAATGAAAACTGTCTCAAGTTGTATGCTTTTACGGTACATTTTCACTCTGAAGTTCTCCTCGAGTATGATCATTTTACGCAAACGTTAATTTTAACATCAATTATTAATCTAAGTCATGGGTTAAATAATATCTTTTTTGTCTATAAAGGCACCTGCAAGATCTATATGTTGCTCAATCGCAATGTCCGCACTTGTTGGTAATTACCAACGCGATTAAACTTCTCATGGTGATTGTTTATCATTTAAGCAATTCCAATCGAACATCGATTAAAAATTATCCATCGGGAATAATGTATTTTTTAATATTGCCACACTTTAACCGTGGCAACACCTAATATTAAATGTCATCATTCGAAATATTTACGTTTTGCGACATGTGTATCATTTGGCGCCGTTGAATTATTTTATTCATGAAATATAAAATACTCTTAAACTGTAAGTAAAATAAATTTGTTTTTTAAAGTTATAATTGCTTGTGCACAATTTATCATGCGCTATATCGCGGGTAAATTAATCGAATACCATCGTGATCGGTAAAGTTGTTTAAGGGCTTTTTGGTGATAAACATTGAGCTGCTGGCCTTTTATAAAAATGCCTGCTTTTGAAAAAGCGCTCTATATTAAATAAGGAAAATTATAGTCAAAACAAAGTATTTAAATTTTTACTAAGCAGCTATTGTGTTACATGGGACAATACAAATATCATATGTTTGATTTAAGCAATTCCTGTTTTTTATGCATTTAGATTTTCACACAATTTTTACTTTTAAAAATGTAAAACACGTGCATTTATTTTTTTGGTTAAGCCAATTCATTTTGTAAGGTCAGCTTGTTTGCCTACCATGCAAGAGGCCTCGGGTACGATTCCCGACATATTTGATGTGAAATATTTATTTTATATCAAATATGTAATACACTAGAATATTTCATAGTTCCGGGACTGGTACCTGAAGCGTAAGACTGATCATCATATCTTCATGTAACAAAAATGATCAAGATACGCTGCTTTTGGTGTACCGAGGCAGTTCCCTATGCACCATTTGGTGCTGAAAGGAAATGATGATTATGATGAATTTATAGGCCTTAAGATAGATTCAGGAGTGTGAAAACCCTTGAAATATTTTATTATTCTTCCTATAACGTTAACATTTGCCTTATACCTAATATAATATTAATTTTTTAGTATGCCATGAAAAAGCTATAAAGAAATATTAATATTTCGAATTTATTGTTTATTGTTTTAAAACTGATTGACATCATACAAAGTTTGACAGTGAAGCTTTGTATGTTTAAGATGTAGATACTTTTGCTATTGGAGATTATTATGCCATCATAATATTAAGATGTGCCCAAGGGTTCCTGGCCTGATATGTTTTCCCAATGTAATGTCTTTAAAATTTTGTTTTATTTTTACAAATAAACAAACAAACAAACAAACAATCCTTCACGCCGTTTCTCCGTAGGGGTAAGCAGAGAGGATACAACACAATATCACTCTGTTTTTGCATACAGACCTCGCTTCATCTACATTCATACAACTGTCCATCTTCAAGATTCTGATCGACTTAATCGTGCCATGTCTTTTTCGGTCTTCCTCTATTTCTGTATCCATCAACATTTGCATCGTAGATCCTTTTAGCCGTTCTTTCGCTGTCCATTCGCTCTACATGTCCAAATCAACGCAGCACCCTTTCCTTGATTCTGTCGATAATGCACGTCTCAGCCTTAGACAGTTCACGGATCTCGACATTTGTGCACCTATCATACATAGTTTAACAAAACATTCATCTGAGGGATCGCAATTCAACAGCATTTAACCAACTTTTATCATTATTTTTCCAATTCCATACTTCGCTACCATACATTAGAGTTGGCACTAGAACTCCATTGTGAACTGTCAGTTTTGCCTCCTGCGATAAAAATTTGTTTGCCAAAGTAGATTTTAGTGCACCGTTTACCTTGTTCCAGGCACTAACCATCCTTTTAAAATCTTTTTCAGTCTTTCCTTTCCTAGTAAACATACTTCCCTGATAGACAAATTCTTCTACCTGATTCAGAATATCTCCGTTCACACTGACTCACATTTGGTTATATTTTCATCCCTTTCAAAAACCATCACTTTCGATTTATCAACATTAATAAGCAAATCGCTTTTTTTGTATACATCCAAATAACATAACAGTTATTTTGATAGGATAAAAATGAATGAGTAAATAAATAAAAAATAAGTTACATCGGAACCCGGCCAGATCCCTGAGACTAACTAAAAGATTTAGAAATCATGAATTTTACTACTGATTTTTTTATTCGTGCAAAAGTAGTCAGTAACATGGCTTTGCCCGTTTTATGTAAAATACCGGTGCAAAATTAGGTATTTTAGAATTGAGCGGCGCATGTCAGAATTTCATGGCAGTTGATGAAGCGAAATATGTCAGAAATGTCTTACCAGGGAAGAGAATGTCTTCTTATCATACTGTATAACAATGTGATCCATTTTGTTGCGATTATAAACGGTTTATCGTTTAAAGGGAAATTTCAACTTTGATTTTTCTGAATTGTGCTTGAAAATATCAAATTGTGTACATGATTAATGTTTTTTATTGTTGATATTCGTAATTTTTTATTCGTTTAGTTTTCATCAATTTCAATGAGTTTGAAAAGTACACATTATTTCTTCTTTATCAGATTATGATTATTGTGTCTACATCGAATACTGGTATTTTAACCCAACCATTCCTGTAATGTAAGCGGCGGAGGCGTTGCAAATTGCACTAAATTAATTAATATCTTGGCAACTGCTATGAATATTACCACGAATTTTTTTGTAATATTCAAGTTAACCTTACTGATTGCGCCACTTGCCTGTTGGCAGATGAATACTCGAAAATTGGTCTGGTTCGCGGGTGTGTTATCTTTATCTACGTTGCCATTGAACCATAATACAATAAATGCAATTCCCTACCTTGTACTAGGATTCTGACACCTTATTGTTTGGAACTTCTCTCGCGGCAGTCAGGATCAGATCAGATCCTGTGGTCAGGATAGAGGGACACTTGACGTGGTTCCTTGATTATTACACGACTCAGTGGACTAAGTGAGTTATTGATCGCAAAAATAACTTATTTGCGATCGCGGTGAGAATATCAAAAGCACGTGCACGCTGACAGTTCGGTTATTTTATTTTGTTCTATACATTTGAATAATGTTGAATATTGAATATGTTGGGCCGGTGACAAAAATTTAGTACCTATCCACAGTAGACATCGCAACATATTAATCAGGGCTCAGTAAGCAGCAAATAAATATATTAACATATTACAACAGAGATGAAGAACATTTAAGAAAAGGTAATACAGAAGTCTAGGCATCCACAGGGCTTATGACCTGTCAATGGCTGGTTTAAGGGGCCACTTTACACACTGTGTAACATTCACCATTCTGCCTATATTTGAACATCTATATTCCTTCAATTCTTTCATCTGTTGATGTTTGTGAAGTTAAAGAGCTGAAACCTTTATTTATGCAGGTGAGATTCATTGAATTGAATTATTTCACCTACATACTAGGCAACGCCTGAAAATGTTATTTTTTCAATTTCTATACTTCTTCATGGACCAGGTAATTTATCAACAATATTTTTCTATATTACCTTTTCTTAAATGTTCTTCATCTCTGTTGTAATATGTTAATATAAACAGCTCCCCAGGGAGCTGAATCCAGTCCTTGTCTACAAAAATTTGGACAAACTCAAAATATTGTAAATAAATATATCGTGTAACAGACATACATTAAATATGGCGTAACCACTTAAATAAAAATAAAAAAATCCCATATTTAGGTTTATTAGATAATTTTGAATGAAATATTTTTTCCATCAAGATCTTAAAAAATGACCAAATATTGAGTACCCTGAGACAAATGTATAAAACATTTGAGAGAAAGAGATGTAATCATATTACACATATAATTTCAATAAGATAAAAAGAGACAGTAATTATCAGGCCATCATTTCTCAACCTCAACACAGTGACCCGAAGGAATTTTTTACGCAGTACATAAAAGTTTTAATACTCTTAGAATACTGATTTGTCTATTTTTTATTTATTATTAGACAATTTGTTTACATTTTATACACATATAAGGGTGGGCAAATTGCCTTGAGGCAACTTCTTCCTATCTACCCAAAATGTTCAGTTTAAGAAAATAAATAGCAGGTACATGGACGTATTCCAGATATATGTATCGTCACTTATTCATTGAAACAAAAAATGACTAAAAATCTACACTATACTATAAAGAGAGGAGGCCAAATGAGAAGAAAAGAAGGATGAGAAAGAAAAAACCCAAATATTCAGATATTGCCTAATATAAATAAAGAATATAATTACCGCCGGACAAAGTAACTCTGAATATATTAAAATCCATAAATAATTATAGGGCATGTAACCCCATTACACAAATGCAAGGCTTTAACTGTTCCAGTTGTATCGTTTTTTGATTGAAATCTTTCTAATCCAGTAAAGGGTTTTAAAGTTTTTACAAGTATTATATCTTTTAAAACCAGTCGGAGAAAATAAACAGAAATATTTTACAAATTTATTCTTCTGCATTGTTCGCCATATTTTTTTTTCTTAAGCCTATGGAGAAGAAAATATGACTTATAGGAAAAAATACATTTTTGTAAGATGGCGCATGGCAGTGCGAGTGGCGGTTACTATCTCGTGCTTATAGGGGAGACTGGGTCAACACTGTTGCACTAAGAGCAATTTTGAAAAAAACACATTTTAGTAGCAAAGTTTTGAGTACGTCCAAATGCTTGCAGACTAGCTGGATTTCCTCCCTAAGGAGTTATTCATATTTAAATTCGTTGCAAAAGAGAAATGCCTAGACTTACATATTCCCTTTTCAAAAATGTTCTCCTTCTCTGTTGCAACAAATTTAAATTAAACATTTAAGTAGTTTCATTATTTTATAATATATTTGATTCCTCAGCTACAATCACCTAAGCCTTTTTTCTTTTATTTGCTATTGTATTTTTGTTTTGTTTTTCTTGCGAAATACTATAAAGCGATTATTTTGTACACATTTGTAAATGATTTAAATTATAATGATTTCTCACGTGTATCGGCTTTTTTTAAATAAAAATATAACTTCACACGAAACGAATCTGAAAGAATGAATATCCAAATTAATATCTACTTGAAAAGCACTAAAATACTGTGATAACAAATCTAACAAAAAATACAGGAACATATCGTAAGCATACAAAAAAAACTAGCCAACTAATTTTTTTTAAGCTTTAGTCCTGGATCCTTTGGTAAAAAAAATCAAGTCCACCTATTTTTTAAAAGTTTTCTTACAAAATTTAAAATTGTATATATATCAAGTTAGTTTAGCAAGTTAGAGTAGATCTTATACAAAAAACATTGAAAAAATCAAAACACTTTCATACTAACATAATATCGATCGAGTAGCCACTCTCTTATTTTGCTCTTGTTACAATGTGAGTTGAATTTAAGTTCTTTTGGTAATAAATTAAAAATTCTAGGTACTAAATATTTGAGAGTTCTATTTCCATATTTATTACATACTTTTGGTACTACCAAGCCATCATTAGACGTGAAGCGTGTATTATGTTTATGTTTGAGAGGAAACTTGAATGTATTACTATTAAATTGTTCCAAAATGATGCAAAGCCACAGTAGTCCTCGAACAGGCAGAGTTTTGATTGTTTTGTAAGGGAGATCATTATTACTTCTTTGTTCGTAAATATCTGCAGGTACAATTCGCTTAATCGCTTAATATTACTAATCCTTCGTCTGTGTAAAGCAAAATAAACTTAGCAATAGCAAAACTATTCGTTTGCGACCATATAAAAAGTTCAATCTTGATTGTCAACAAACAAGAATTCTGACTTGGCTAGATTTCCTCATATGCTCACGATATATTTTAGGAACATTAAAAAGCGCTTACCTTAGATTAAATTAACAAATTTCAGTGTTTCGTCAATAATTTCGTTATGATCCGTCGTACGTTCTGAGATTTCTACCGTTGCTAACTTCACATCAGTGCCATGCAATGCATATGTTTTTTCCTAGACGTCGTTAGTAAAATTCGTCGTTAGTCGTTAGTAAATAAATATTAATATGGATCATTTTACTCCGAGATATCGTTTCGGACCAGTCTCCCCAACTCTCATATCTACCAGAAAATTCTCCAACTTTTGTAATCAAAGGGTATCTCATGACTGTATAATTTGTTTTAATATAAGCAAACGTAACGAAAGTGTTCTTTTTAGCAAAGTTTACATTCAAAACGTTTGTTTTCGAATGGAAGCATTTAAGTAAAATCATAACATTCCCTTCATTGTTTCACTGTAATGGGGTCAAGGTCACGCAATCTTAAGGTCACATAAAACATACATTAACTAAATATTATTGGGTCACGACATTTCGTTACCAACGGAAATATCTTTATGTTGCTTGAAATGTTTCGTTTTACGATGGTTTTCATATAAGATATTAGTTTAATATTCCGTTTCCTTACAATGTTTAATTTCAGAATGTTTATCTTCGTATTATTCTTATACTTAAAACAGGTTTATGACAAGTTTATATTTAAAATAATTATTTTGATTTTACATATTATAGTGTAAAATTTAAATAATAAACTTTCTTTCAAAATATCTACTGTAATGTTATTATTGAATTTTTTTTTAAAGGTGAATTAAAAACAAGTTAAATTACATACAATGGGTTTGAATGTGAAATAAGCTTATGTGTTATTCCCAGTTGGTGAACCAAGTAAACGTTTTATTTTTCAACGCGCGTTTATAATTAAATTAAATAAGGGGTGGTAAAAAAAAAATAACAGTTGTTTTAAAATAGATATTCTTCAGAAATAGCTGAATTAGTTTCACAAAAAAAAATAACTCTTACGTGGTTAAAAAAAAACATGAGGCCACCCCTGTTTCTATGAAAAAATGTGAAACTGTTTCTTAAATGACAGTTTAATAGTTTTTTTATTGATAAAAAAAAATATTTTAGTGTTCTTATGTATAATCTAAATATTTGATTTTGAGGGCCATTTTAAACGAGTTGTAAATAACTTAATATTCAACAATTGAAATCAAGTTAGGGTACAGTGGGATTCGAACCGTGGGCCTTTGATCCGTGAGTCCGAGACACTAGCCACGGGACCACAACCCGACCTTAGTTTTGTAAAGTTATTCAAATTGTGCAAGATTTTTAGCTAACTCTGCTCTAAAGTTTTATTCAGAAAATGATTTAAAAAACTGTTGTTTAGAAACAGTTTTAAAAAGCTATTATTTTAAAACCGTTTTAAAAAAAATAATTAAAACGGTAACTGTTACTCCTACTTCTTTTAAACAACCAAAACGCCCCTCAATCATTCATATGAAAACTTTTTGTTACGCACACAGAAGACGAAATTACATAAATGTCGAGAATTGAGAATCACGTTAGGCTGACATAAGCATTATAGACTAAATCAAGAAAGAAGTTCTTCGTTGGTTTGGATATGTAGAGTGAATAGGCAGCGAAAGAAAGGGGTAAAAATATTTATAATGCAAATGTTGATGGATGCAAGAAATCGAGGAAGACATGGTATCACCAAATCCAACAAATACTTTAAGATGGACATGTCCAAAATCGGAATAACCATCAGAAGATGTATGAATGTAGTGGAAAGTAAGTTTCCAAAGACTATGTGACATGGCGTTCTGTCCTCTCTTCCTACCCCTATGGGGAAACGAGGTGGTGATTTGTTTGCTCGTTTGTTAAAACAAGTAGTGTTTACTTTCCAATTACAGATCCAATTACATATCTACAGATCATTAAATAAGACTAATAATTGAGGATTTCTGCTCGAGGATGATTTGCGATTTTAGCTTTTCATCCATTTTGACAAAAACAGATTTATTATTCCAGAAAAAAACGAAAACTCTTTTTGTGAAATAATGATGTTTGAATAAAAGCACGCATTAATAATTTTTTTATCAACAAATTTCTTTCCTTTACGATACTCGATATTGAATCAAACATTAAATGTATAATAATTTATACAAAAGTGGTTTTGAGAAATAAATATTTTCGTGTTGAAATTTACTGTAGAAATCAATTAAGATATTTCAAAAAATAAAAATTAATTTGTGCGTTTTTTCACTACCAATTTATAAAAATATGTTTATATTATTGTCATATTTTGAGTTCGTTCAAATGTTTGTAGACAAAAGATTGGATTTCTCCCCCTAGGAAATCTTTATGATTAACAAATAACAGCTCAGATGAAAAACATTTTAAAAAAGGAAATATGGAAGTCTAGCAACTTACAGGGCTTATGACCTAACATTGGCAAACCTTTATCGATGTAGGTGAGATTCATCTCGCTGAACTTATTTACTTACTGCATTAATCTGTTTGGAACGAATCAGTTTTATAAAATAAAGGTTTAAGTGTGTATTATTTTAAGGTGTTTTATGACGTTTTGTATCTAGAGTAACCTTTTAATATTGTTTTCAGATTTGAGGAAGGCAAATCAGATAAGGAAATTTTGGATAATCTTCTCAAAAACTCTCGATATGATAAAAGACTTTTGCCTCCGGTTCAGGGTAAGTTAAAATTCCGTTTAAATTTGAAAGCATAAATATATGAAAGCAAAACTAAAAAATACAGTATTATAACAATACATCTATAGTGTTATATTACTGTGAATTATTGGGGTATGTTAATGCTAGATTATCAATCAAACACCATTTTTTAACATTTTTTAAACTGTTTTATTTAATATTTTATGTTTATCATCACATTTTGTATGATTTTTCATTAAAAATACACTAACAAATAATTAAGTAGCGGGGGGTTGAAACCCGGCTGGATAATTTTCATTATTTTCACGTGTTAAAATTAATTAAATAATTTATTTGTATAAAGTATTTGTACAGACAATAGTTGAATGCAGATACGGGTAAGTATTTATTTGTTATTTTCGATCATTAGTTTTATTTTATTATTGTTTATATTGATTAAGTAGTAACTGAATAACATTTTGTCATTACCATTCTTTGGTAATATTAAAGTAATATGCATCGTTATTTATTATGTCATAATAAAGTGCATGATTTTATTGCTTTATTTTCTTCTCATTGATTTGCATCTCATATTTCACATAATATTGTTGATCTTTTTTACAAACATTTACAATTAATATGTATTTTTACAGCGTATAACTTTTACTGATTTAGTTTTTTCACTAATATAATAATCTCAAAATATTTTACTACACGATAACATCATTCAAGTGAACTTAATTATGCAAAAATCAGCCAGTCCACAATTAAAAAAAATGATATATTGGTGTTTTCAGGTGCAGTAAGGTCAATTCTATGCTTTGCTAAAAACTACCAGACCGCTTTCAAACAAAAAATCATAATAATCACTTTCTGAAAATAGTGTCGATGTCGATAGTGTGAGAAGGAATGCATGTAAAATTTAAAGCACAAAATTCAGATTTGGTATAACTAAAAATATTCACCCAAATAGAAAAATTATTTTTGATGAAATTCGGTAGAAGAATATTCTAATAATTTTGGTACAGTCTTAATCTTATGTGGTAGGACTATTAAAAAATGTTAATCAATATTAAAAACTAAGAGTTGGTCATTAAAAAAAAATTTGTGGTAATGGTCAACAGCTAACAGATCTGACCCAATAATTTTGCCCACACACTGACGTGTTTAAAAGCTTCCGGTATATAAAAAGGGAGTAACGTCATACAATGAACTCTTTTATAACCCTATTTTTGTAATTTAAATCAAAATAATATTCGATGACAAAAATACATAAAATAATGTTTATTCAATATTCTGTATAATACAGACTATTGGTTCAAATAAATAGGCTAATAATTATGTCATCTGGTATGTATGACGAACGGTTTTTTTTAAACTGAATATTCTGCAACTTTATTTGACTTGATTATTTTTAGATAACAAGTATAATTATACAATATTACTACTAAATAAAACTTTTATCTTATTAAATACATTTATTTACATTAAAGTTTCCCATTACGTAAAAGAAAAAAAACAATTCTTCTGCACATAATAGGGAGTGACGTCTTACAATAGTATGTTTATTTCATTTTTAATTATTAATATTTTTTGGATAGCAGTTTTTAATCAGTGCTACACAAAGAAAAATATTTATAACCTCATATTCTTAATTCTAATTTTGAGATGCCTGATAATAACTGCCATATTCAAACTTTGTTTTAGTAACTAAAAAATCTAGTAACACGACAGTTTACATCTAAAAATGTTTTAATTCGCATAATGTTATGAAACATCGCGCAAACTTAGTAGGTTACCCTGGAAATTTGAATCAAAGTTTCAATGAAAATATTACGAATTTAAACTTTTAAATCCCCACTGTATAAACTATTTTTATTGAATTATTTAAATTCAGCAATCGCACGAAATTTCCATTAATAAAATAAACAGTAGAAATTAAAATAATCGTGTTTCTAATTTAATATTCATCATAATGGGGGTAAGTTTTGGTACAAAAAAGTGCCTACTAAAACAGGAAAGAGGTAAAGATAGGTAGATAGGGTAGGTATGTAATAATTTCTGCTATATAGTAAAAACTTTTCGAGGTGAAATAAAGGAACCGACGTACGTGGGAATTATCCTAATTGACTTCTCAGGTTAGTTAGTAAGACAGTTTGGATTTTCCATTACGTGTTTTATGTTTGTATAATTTATTATTTCATTTCATTTGTAGCGAGTATATAAATATTAATCAAATAAACCACTCGTTCGTTTAAAAGAATTTCTTTTGAAATTGCTAAATCTTAAGATAAATTATTTTTTTATATCATCGATTCGATTCTCGACATACTTATTTGTCCTTCAAAACTTTCATTTGTTTACTTATATTTATACCGGGTTGTGACTCCGGGGCTTGTGTGGCGGACTCACGGATCAGAGATTCCAGGTTTGAACCCCTCTCTACCCCATATTGATTACTGTTTTGCTATTTACAACTCGTTGTAAATTAAAATACAGCGATTTACTTTAAATATTTAAAAAACATGTTCTAAATACTTTTTGATATTAATTACATGTGATTGAAAGTTGAACTTGCCAAAAAAGAGTCTGGCTCTTGTGTTTGGAAAGTTTGCAAAATAACATAAAAAAGAAACAAAAAATGCAAAACAAAATTATAATACAATAAATTAACAAATAAACAATTTTTAAAAAATTGAGAAAATATAACCCAACATGAATTTCCTTATACCCAAGATTTATAAAAAAAAATTAAACCAAAAATTATACAAGATTTAAATTAAAAAATTAACCTTATAATTATACAACATATTCAGTAGAAAGTTTAAATAATAAAACATTATACAGTAATACAACAAGAAAATCATAAGTACTGTTTCACACAGCTAGGCAAAGTGAACAAAAAACATAAATTAATACATAGATTTTGGAATCGGAATGTAGTCCCGTAACTAGAGTCACGGACTCTCAAATCAGAGGTCCGAGGTTCGAACCCCATCCCATTTTTTAATAGTAAGTTATTTACAACTCGTAAATGGCATCCCAAAATTGAAATATTTGGGTGAATTATATTATAACGCAAATATTTATTTTTTAAATTAAAAATAAAACTGACCACATGTATGGCAACTCAGTCAGATAGTAAATAATATTTTTATTTTTTAAACATGAATAGAAAACATGGCTCTTTGAAACATCTAAATCTCTACTGTATTATAAAAACGAAATATAATTGTAGACGTTTCTGCGTATTGCATTGTATAATAAATAAATAATTGATCAAAATTCCGTTTCACATCATCATTTATACAAATATCTTTTTAATTTTTATGTTTTTTTATTTCTTTTAGTCACAGTCATGGTAGACAAGGTGTCAGGAGTGAGCGCTTGAGCTAAAAATAATGCTTACAGATGCAGATTTTTGCTGCGGAATGGAAACGCCGGATGGAGCCGGTCCTGACCAGGCCTATGACGTCATGAGTGGAAGGCCACGAACCCACAACCGCGGTCCGCCCCTGACTATAATAATAATATTGTCGAGTTCATGTGAAAGTTGCAAATCGGTCTGTCAAGTTAACGAAATAGCAAAAATAAAATCTATCACACCTTTTTTAAATCACCACTATAATCATACGCTTTTTCTTACCGAATGGTGCATATGGCACTGCATCGGTACACCAAATTTAGCATTTCTCTATCATCTGTTACAGGAAGGCGACTAGTCTTACGCTTCAGGGCTGCTATTATTAATCTTCTCTCCCCCCTAAAGAGTAGTAATTTGCGAATTTTTTTTTAGTATGCGACCACACTTTGCTTCATATATGGACATACTAATGATAAAACGTCAAATAAATATAGCCACGTGAAATCAAACATAATGTCTTTCATTTAGAACATTATTGCGACCTTTAACATTACCCAAAACACTTGATTTAGTTGAATTGACCAAACCGAGTAAGCTATTTTCCATTTTTTAAACAGTTTTGTATATCATTTGACGTTTATTCATCAGTGTGGCCATATATGAAGTAAAGTGTAGTCACATGCAAAAAATAGAAATCCGCAAATTAACCACTCCGGGGAAGAAAATTACAGGGCACGAACATGCAAATATTTCATTTCAATTTTGCGAGGAATGGAACCCGGAACCTCAAGAGTTATAGGCGAGCACTCCAATCACCACGCTATTAGATTGACTTACCTCCGCTCCATTTCCCTTTCGAGATTTTTGCCTGAGAGTAGCCATTGACTCAAGAACACTTGTTCAGAATTTTGGTTCTATATTATACACAGTGTCATTACGCCCGGAAGCGGATACGGTTAATTTTGTTTCCGCTCGTTAATTTTCCACGATGTGCAAATCGCTAGCCCAAAGCAATAGTGCGAAATATTAAGATATTAGATAATAATAGTGTAATTCAAAACCGTCTCTAAATCTTGCAAAAACATATTTCAATCATACTACTTGACACCGCAAACTTAGCATTCTCCTTTGAGTCAGTGAAGCATAATTAGAAATCTCACAATTCTTTTTTCAAAGTTTTTAGTAAATATCTCAGTTACTCCTTTAATGGAGATTTCCAAGTTTGCTTCTAACACCATCATATCTAAAGAACATATTCAGAGATAATCGGACAGGTGTGCAAAGGGTCTGACTGAAATGAATTATTTTGAGTAGATTATAAATATTTTCAGATAGGTTAGCTAACTATCTAACTTCGGTATTTTATTATTAGAAAACATTAGCTAATTGACAAATCTGTACCTTAAAAATTGAAAATTTCGGGATTATCTCACTGTTGCTTTGAGATTAATATGTTTCATATTTTAATTCATGTATTCCTTATAAATAAATGCAAAATTTCACAAAAATGGCAGATTTGCAGCATTCGTACGGACCTGACCATATTTTAAATGTTCCTATTCCTACTTCTTCTTTTTCTGTTTACTCTCTCTTTCTTGGTGTTATTTCTATTTTCTTCCTCTTCTTATATAGATATATATGTATTTTTTGGTTTTAAGTGTTCCTCTTTACAGGATATGTTTGTGTTTGCTTAGGATGTGTGTTTAGATTTCATGGTGGACGATTTATCCAGCATCTTTTTACAAGTAGCGATAAATACATAGAAATACATAGCACATAACTTATTTCTGCATTCGAATAGTAAATAAGTACTTGATTTCATTTAAATATTCCAACAAAAAAATGAACAACATAAGAGCTTCGGTAAAAATAAATTCTTTATTCAAACTTTTAAAATATCAATGGCCCCCAAGAAAAGTATTGAAAGTGAAAATTTGTTAATATCACCAAATATTTTTTTCATTTATTTTACCGATAAAAAATCATTTAAGTACCTTGAACTTTGTAAGTTTGTACTTAAGGGAGCGAAATAGACAAACAAGGTATACTGTGGGCGTAATTAATGGCATAAGTAAAGTATTTAAATATTTTTTAAATATGTACGGTAAGAAAAAGAAGACAAAATTAGTATAAACAACTTATTATTTCTATACGTAATACGTGAAAATAGATAATCATGCCTTAATTTGGGCGTAAACGTTACAAAATGCTTTACTTGTAGGGACAATTAAAAGTATTTTTTCATTGCAATATATATTTTTTTTAATACACGTTCTGTCATTTACTTAAAAATTCATAAATTTCATTGATTTTACCGTGCGTGATTTTCATATACATTTTTATAGAGCAAACCAAGTAAATGATAGTTTTCTATTAAACGCAAAAATGGTCTTTAAAAATTTAGTCTGAGATAAACTTTGTAGCCAAACACAAATCGTGTTGCTTGAGGTATTATTGATACATCTACCTACGAAAAACGTGTTTTTATGCATCGTATAAAATACCTAAATCACGCATGCGCACTAGTACTCATTAAAAGTTGCATAGTAAAAATTTAAAAAATAAGAAAAATGTCGCAACTGCAATATACAAATTTATACTTGGAATACTTTTTTGAGGACCAATGATACGTTTGAAATTATTGCATTTTCTTTCCAAAAGACAGTCAATTCATCATAAAAAATAATGAGACTATCTCATGATTGGCATGAGACTGTTTAATTTATAGTTTTTGGCAGATGTCTAAATACTGGCTCTAGCTGATTACTGTTTTCTGGGTTACTATGCCATGTGATAGTTTTTATTTTGGCTGACGTTTTGGACCGCATTGCAGTGTCCATCATTAAAACGATGTAATATTTATTGATGTTGAAATCTTATTTTAGTACAAATTTCTTCAGACTCAATTAGAAAAACTACGTTGTTCTCGATACTGACAATATATAAAATTAAAACGTGTAATAAAATGAATGCCAGAAACAACAATAAGAGTCGAAACTGCCAGTTTACAACTTCGACGATTCACCTTTTCATTCCATAAAAAAATGTTACAATTTATATTTACACCTGAGGATGGGTAATACTTATTACCCGAAACTAGTCGTGTATTTAATGTAATAAACTCTTGTGTGGTAAATTTACAAAGTGTTTTATTTTAAATAAATTTGATATTTGTATAGCAAATCAATAAAAAATATTTATCTAGGCGAATTCTTAACAACCAAAATGAAAAATGAATCTTGTATCAAATGAGCCTCAGATTCTAACCGTTTTTTTTAAATATTTTTTTATATTATTTTCACTGCAGACAGACACCGTGGCGCAATTGGATTATACGGCTAAACCGTTAAACTGGCGTCGCGCGTTTGATTCCCGCCAGTAGCAAAAACAAAATCCGAGAAATATTTTTCCTCAATTGGTCTGGGTCCTTTGGTGTATTTAAAAATAAATTCCTTCAGTATCCTCTTTTTTTACCTGCTGACAAGCCTTTAAAATAAAGGCTTGCAGGTTATACCTTTAATAAAAAAGTTTTCACGCTACTCTTCAGGCATTGTTAGAATTAGAATATTTCCTGTGATATTTTTTAAAGTAATATTTGAAAAAAATTTCATTCCCAATAGTGTATTTCTAATGATACCATCGGATGAATAAATACACTCGCCTGTAGCAGAATCTGCTATCTGTCAAATACATACACGACAATTCACGGTATGATAGTTTAATATGTCTATTTTGCGCTTCCGCTGATGCGACCGCCGCGTTTTTGACAGCAGCTTTGACATTTTGATGTTACAATAGAAAATCTGCTAAAACCGCTGTTACCAAAGATTTATGTGACATGAGTACCGTCAAACGGTCCCTGAAACATATTTCAAAATTGAAAAAAAGATGGAGGTATTTATTGGACATGTAAATTTAAAAATTCCTTATCAACAGTTTATTTCTTGATATAATTATGTCGAACCGGGTTGTAATCTCGTGGCTAATGTCGTGGACTTTTGAACACCACTCTACCACAGCTTTATGCCATTTTCTTACATTGAGTTATTAACAACTTATGGAGCGTGGCCACCGAAATTTTAAAAAATCGATAAATCGTAAGCCCGCAAATATTTCCTTTTATTTAAAAAAAATATAACTCTAGACATATGTATTTAACTTTTTTCCAGTACATTGTAAAAAAAGTCTACACATACTAATTATATATACCCAATATGCAGATCGAAAGTTACTTTGTGACGGGTAAAACAAATGGGGATCATGAATCATGAACGTACTTCATCAATATAAGCAATCCCCTATCTGCATGTCATAGAACGAATACTTATAGTGATAATTGAAGACATGAGTGGATAAAGGTGTTGTTTTTTAAATATTAACGGCAAAATTGCCTTTAACTAAACTAATAATATGAACATATTTGGGTTTTTTTTTTAAATGCATTTCTTTTTACCCGAGATTTAAAAAACAAAAATTAAACCAAAAAATCATTTAACACATTGAGTACAAGTAAAAATAAATGTTTTAAAGGATTATATAACAAGAAAATCGTTAAGACGCTGTTTCATATAATAATTATACTACATGTTTAATTAGTATTCAGTATCTTTGAAAAAGCTCAAAAAGTTTGTTCTATAGGAGCAATACTCTACATTAAACATATCCGATACGTGGGAATAATCTGTTTAATACGGCATTACAAGTATACACTGGCGTGAATTTTTACAATAAAACGGTGGCACTAGTCTAGTAATTCTTCCAGGCACCCTGAAGTTGATGAGAGATAACAATTCGGAGCAATCCCATACTGAATTTACAATGTTGGAAAAAAATGATAGGTCGATAATGTTTCTTCTATCGTTAAGTTTTGACAAATTTAATGTTTTAAATGTGCAAAAACAAAAAACCGAGGTATCTGCGGTTAAAGTTTTGAACCCCAATACAATTATTGATAAAACAACACCTTTATTCGATCTCAAAATCGGTTTTCTGCTACTTTGTAGTTGCATTTATCTAATAGGGCTGTACACAAAATCTTCATTTATGTAAAAAGGCACATTTTTTTAAATTTGTGCCGTAACGCCTTCATTCACTTATGTCTGCAATTACTTCTTAATACTCGTTACGTACTTTCATTAAAAATCAACAATTTCATTTCTGATTTTCTAAAAGGATTTCGTTTAATATTTAAGATAAAGTTTTTACTCTAAGTACATTAAAAGTCGAACTATATAGTCGTAATAAAACAAAAATAAATAAAATTAGGCCGCTATCGAAGAATGAGAGACAAATAAAACAAAAACAATGTATGACAATAGTAAAATATAATATACAATAAATAATATGATAAAACAAAAACAATAATGGTATTTTGTGCTCGTCGGCGTCGTCTTAATTTGCATGCAATTTTTTTCTGCACGTGTTTTTTGCTGCACTAAATATTATATTCCTTAGTTATGTTTTTGTTATTTGTCATCATTTCTGACAAAGAATAAAGATTGTTAGTTAGCACTGAACTTTCTAGAACTTTATTTGCTTGTTTTGTGCACTATGCATGTCAATAAACAGAAGACAAGGGTGTTTTAGCGATTCGTTTTTAAATAAGTTAAGCTCCCCAAGAATATCAAGAAATGAATATAAACGTATTATAGTAAACATAGATAGGTGTATCAGTTATACGGTAACATTCTGTTAACTAAAAAACAATTAATCATGACAACAACGCAAGTATTTTAATGAAAACAAATCATCCTTTCCATCTCATTTAACACTCCATAAAACATTTTCATGAACTCTTTTCTTGGCTATGTATCCTATGGGATCCACATTCTGATCTATTTTTTTCTCGTGAAATAGTACACGGGTAAAACTTCTTTACCAAATTTTTCGTTCTGAATAATAAAGTTTGATTAAAACAAAACAAACATTTTCGTTTGAGATTCTGAAGCCTTTTCATACATCAAATGTGTAAACAATTTTTTGTTCATTCTGCCAAGACAAACGTTATTCAAAAATATTTTGAATATGTCCAAATGTTTGTGAACAAACAATTATTAGATTTTACTTCCTGGGGCTTCATCTCTTATGATGTACCAGAGACAGATAACATTGTCGAAAAACTAATATGAAAGTCTGGGCATTTACAAGGCTTACTACCTGTCGTTGACTGGTTTAAATAACCGATTTACACCCTGTCTAACCACGATGTTAAACGTTACACATAACCCATCCAATTATCATAAAGAGTCCTGTAAATCATTTCACTTAATCCATATTACCATGCGAGTATATTCAATAAGGAAATTCAGAGGTTTAAAAAAAAAAAAAAATCCTAATAGACTATTAAACTAAACCAATTATTTTTTTCTGTATCGTATTATTAGCGCTTGGAAGTTGTAAAGTTTTGTATTTTTTTATTTACTGCGCGTGTGACGTCTCAAGTTCTCTTCCGCTTCTTCTCGGTTAGTTCTGCCGATTGGTCCGTTGACGATAAGTAAACCAAAAAAATTCCGTATTTCTCTTATCATCGGTTGATTCATATGAACTAGTAACGTCGTTCAAAGTTGTTCGTTTTTATTGAAATAAAAATTTATATATTTTTAAGAAACTTTGCCGTATAATTCTGTACCTCAGAGGCAGATGGATGTAAATCCAGAATTTTATGAAATGACATTTCGATTTTCGTATTTAATTTCTGATCATGTCCATTGATTTGGAGGAAATTTAAGTCTTATAATGAATGAACCAATGCATTGAGATACTGAATATACAAATTAATGTTATAAATGATTAGAAATCATTTAGAGAAAGTATATTATTTAGGCTTGTGTTGAACATTTGACGTTTGGATTTGTATCCGTCTGCCTCTGAGGTACAGAATTTAATGCTTTTATTTTTACCGCGCGTAAGAAAACATTTTTGTATCCAATTTCCCGTAGGGCTGAAGTTCCTCATTAAAAAAAACTGTATTTTACGAAAAATTTCACAAGATTCCGTTGTTATGATCTATTCACCGTAGCAATATTTAATATTAATTTTAAGTATTCACCATTTTCTTATTTGCAAAATAAGCATGTTAGGCATGTTAATACTGAATTAAAATATATATTGTATTTATCAAAACTAACCTCCGTGAATTATTTCTGTATGTAAAGAAATAGCGAACGCATGATTTACTCTCTTCGTATTGACAATAATAAATATTTTAGTGTTAAAAGGGTTTGGTTTATTTATGTCTTGAAAATTTGAACTTATAATGTTTGTTTGTATTGTTTCAGGAATTTTGACAGTTAACGTTAGTGTTCTACTCTTGAGTTTGGCTTCGCCCGACGAATCTAGTTTGGTAAGTTTTTTTACACTCAACTAACTAAAGCTAACATGAGGGGAAGCGTATAACATGTCGATTTTCCGTTTTGTTACTCTTTAAGGGTTTCTGATTTATTATATTTTACGTAAGATTTCGCCTTTATTTTATTCGCATTATATCGTTACTTTTGTTGCAACGGAGATGGAAAACATTTTTAAAAAGTAATTATGGAAGTTTAGGCATTTGTTTATTTACAATATTTTGAGTTTGTCCAAATATTTGTAGACAAGGACTGGATTCAACTCCCTGGGGAGCTGTTTACATTAACATATTACAACAAAGATGAAGAACATTTAAGAAAATTACATTTTCAGGCGTTGCCTAGTATGTAGGTGAAATAATTCAATTAGATGAATCTCATCCGCATAAATAAAGGTTTCAGCTCTTTAACTTCACAAACATCAACAGGTGAAAGAATTGAAGGAATATAGATGTTCAAATATAGGCAGAATGGTGAATGTTACACAGTGTGTAAAGTGGCCACTTAAACCAGCCATTGACAGGTCATAAGCCCTGTAGATGCCTAGACTTCCATTTTACCTTTTCTTAAATGTTCTTCATCTTTTTTGTAATATGTTAATTTATTTATTTTACTAACATATATACGGCACACATTGCCTTTCACATTGCAAAAAATACATATTTAGTGGAAATAAACACTTCAAATATTAATATAACAAAACAAAATTGTGTTACAGCAATTTCTAAATCGATAAGTGTATTTTAAAAAATTAAAAGGTTGGAACAGGTTTTAAAAAAAGTTAAGTATATCTTTAAACATGCATATATGTAGATTAATTTAAAAAAAGGTTGAAAATGTAATTCTTCAAATTGTTTTTTTTTATGTTAAAAAATAATAATTCAATTAAATATAAACATGCATATATCCAACTATTGCATATTTCAATATGCAATAGTTGGATGGGGAGGGGCTTATAACGCTCATCTTATACCCTTAAAAGTTCTACAGAAAAAAATCATTAAAATATTACTTAATAAACCATCCTTGTTCTCAACTACCGAACTATTAAAAAAATTTAATGTTTTAAGAGTGGAGGATATCTACGGAAAGTGTTGTATGCTCCAGGTGCATAAGGAGAGCCTCCCATCAGACCGTATTACGGAAAGGTTAAGAACAGGATGCCTTGCTCTACAGAGAACTAAAACTACCACAGCCAAAAATCATTATACTTACATAGGACGGAAGCTTTTCAATAATTTACCACAAAATCAACGTCAAGAAATAAATTACGGAAAATTTAAGCATAAATTAAAGAAAAGCTTCTTGACATAATTAACATTAACTGTATTTTGAAAATGGAGATGTATGTTTAAGATATGCCTGTGTTTATAAATTTATAAATTTTGTGTTTTTATTTTAATATTTTTTAGTGTTATATTTTCTCAATTTTTTAAAAATTGTTTAATTTTTTATTTATTCTATTATTATTTTGTTTTGCATTTTTTGTTTCTTTTTTATGTTATTTTGTAAACTTGCCAAACACAAGAGCCAGACTCTTTTTTGGCAAGTTCAACCTTACGTGTCCCATTTTTATACTGAATGTATTGTTAATTGTTTATTTATGCTAATTATGCTAATATAAAAAAATAAGAAAAAAGTATATACAGAAAGCAAGATAAACTTTAAATATTTACAGGGCTCGTGACCTGTCGTTGCCCGGTTTAAGTGGTTACTTACACACTATTGTCGTGACCCTGTACATTCCTTGATTTTTATTTATTTATTTATTTTACAGAAACAAGCAGTCGAAAATGATATAATGACATAAAAAGATTCGGTTTAAGGACAGACGAACGAAGTTTCTAAATAAAAATAATACGTTTTAAATTGTGGTACAACAAAATGGTGTGTTTGTATATTTGTATGAGAGTAAGTGTATATGTGTGTTTGTGTGTATGTGGGAGTAAGTGTTCAGGTATGTGTAAGTATGAGCATCATTAAATAGGAAGTGGGATCATATTGCAGCCAGAATGAATTAGTCCTAATATATTTTTAAATAAATTAAGGGGCGTGTTAAATATATCAATAGATGAAAAAAAAACATTATGGTTACAGCGAGAACGATAGAGGAAAGATTGTTGTGCATAGTTAGTGATACAGACTGGCAGATGGAATACATATATTTATTATTATTATAGTTCATTCTCAAAAGTGTTTTACCTCTCTGTTGCAACAAGCTTAGATCTTAACAACTCCTTGGGAGGAAATCCAGCCTGTCTACAAACAGTTTTACATGCTCAAAACATTATACCGATGCATCAATAAAAAGTGTAACTTTTGTATTTATATTTTAAAATGCAATATATTTTTTATTTACGTTAAAATTATTTGTCTCACGGCTTTATTTTGGATCTTAATTAACTTTTGCTATCTCAACAATAATGAAACTATTGAAATAATGTTTTGTTAGAGGCTGCACATTAATATACTCATAATTTAATAATGTTCCTATCCGTATCCAGTGATGCTAATTTTAACGATTTTTTTTTGTTTTGTGGAAGGTTTGTGGAATTTTACGCTAAAGGTACAAGAACAATGAAATATCGTGGTGTAGGACCACCTTCAAACCCAATATTTTATGTTCGCCCGGACCCTGGACCTCAAGAATGGTAGGGATTTATCTCCACTCAACCTCCCTTTTTAAGATTTTTATTTATGTTGCCATCGAATAAAAAAAACTCACTAATTAATCTATTTCACACAAACAACCCTAGGTATTTTTATGTGCCCGGGCACAGAAATTAACTTAATAATTCAAAATTATGTATTAATTCATAGAACTATATTTTAGTACTAAATTTATTTATGCCATTATTTCAGTTGACATTCTAGTCCACATTTTACATTTCTTAATTTTATTTATTCATACAAATACATACATGTTACAAAAAAAACAATAATGACGTCTCCCAAATTTTATGAGGCCAAAGGCCCTTTGTTGAGTTGGGATACAACATAATGGAAAGTGGAAGCACGTACATAATTTTTAAAATATATTTTTTTAAATCTTTGTTGCTCTCCATATGTGTATTTTTTTTATGTTTATATTATTTATGTCCCGAATCGAGTTGTTGTAATTCCTGTGAATGTAATTCAATATATTATACCTGTAAAATACTTTGTGTTATATGATTTATAAATAAAAAAAAGCAAAAATAAAATTGAATAATATTACATAAACATACAAATATTTCAAAAGGCATCTGGACAACACGCTTAATCGTTTATAAATCTATGCAATATTTCGCAGCAGTCTCCTGCAATGGTCTCTTCCCTTAGACAAATCCAGACTCGTACACTCCTCCTGAAAATGGCTTTCGTTTTGGAGAACTATTGTTTCGAGTATTAAATTAAATGGGTGCGATGGTTTTTACAGTCACTGTTATCAATATGTGTCTTTTTGGGGTGATCCGTGTAAGTTGTATTCGTTTCGACGTTTCGGCTATTATTACAGGAGTCATCTTCAGGGTAAACAGTGTGTTTCGTCGAAAAATATGTGTTTGTTTGCTGGCGATTTGTACCGTGTCGCAGTCGGCAGTAGATACGCATACGTCCAAATAATGCAGCAGCCATCTTCAGGAACATGGCTCCTGCAATGGTAAATGAAACGCCTGAACGAATCTAACTTCCACGGGATTACCGAAAATAAAACATATCTATATTATTGAAACAAAGAACGCTGGCCTTTACCGGACTAAAATATAGAAAAAAATCATTTTAAATAAATAAAAAACATTTTTGTTAAAGGCTTATCTCTTTTCTGTTCATTACTTTCCGATCTTTTTGTATTTTTCTTATTTTAGGGACAATACGTAAAAGTACAAATAACGTCTTTTAGAACGGAGGGTTGGCGCCAGTACTAATGAAATCTGATTATATCCTGAAAGCATTTCCCACTCAAATCCGAAATGAAACGGCTGGATTTTTTGTTCTTTTGGACTGATATTCTTATTCTTCCAGCTGATTTGATTACCAATTTTTTCTTACATTACTTCCGTAAATGGTGCAATAAACTGTCAACATATTAAATTTGTCCAGTCGTTTGTTGTGTTTCAATTATTTTGGCAGATTTTTAAGGTTCATAGTCCATTAATTGATGACACACACGTCCAATGATTTCTCCTGAAATATAGATCAACATCATTTTATATTGAATACAATTCGTTGTTTTTTACAAGACAAACGTGGCCTATAAAGAGACCCTAAGGTGCGTTAGTTAGCCTAGCCAGTCAGCCCAAGTTAGTCAACCCAGTCGTGAAGCGAATCATTTGCATAATGTAGTCCCAGTGCAGTTACTTCAATTCATTTATACCGCTAAGCTAGTGCTTCGGTTCCGTATATTTACTCAACATGCAATAAATACACCCTTGAAACACCCATACCGTTTCTTCTGTCAACGTCCATTTGGGGTAGGAACAACCCCCACAACCTCACAACTACTTAAATCATACACATTTTTTTTCTAATATTGAATAAGCTGATCACTCTGTTAACAGCTATTAGCATATTGTTTGTACAAAACAATGACTGGTATGCAAATTTAAACGACAGAAGAGTTGTCCAACTGAGATCACAAACAGGTTGTTTATAAAGGCATTACAGAATCGGAAATGTGGACTAGAATGTCAACTATTAATTGGATATTGCTTTACGGGATTCTAGTTTAAAGTACTTAGGACTTAATATACGACAAATAAGCGAAAATAATGGAACAAGTCCAAAATTATCGTTTTTGAAGTTAAGTATTTATTAATGTTCCCCCGCGTCCAGGCTGACGAAGAATACAGTTATGTATGTGAAATAGAACTAGATCCCTGGACAAGTATTATCTACCCGATATCTGCTCTCAGTTAAAAATCCTAAATAAGGAAATCGAGTGGAGATAAGTCCGCCTCGTCGTGAAGTTATTGGCGCGTTTGCCTACCATTCTTGAGGTCCTGGGTACGATTCCTGGGAAGGTGGACGTGAAGTATTGATTTTAGGGTTTGTTTCACTGTGGTGAAACGGTCTGTTGCGAAACAATGGTTCCTGGACCCGAAGCGTAAAACTGATCAACTTAGTTACTATGACAGATGACGATGCAAATGATGGATGCAGAAAACAAATAAGACCGATAAAGACATGGGATGACCAAATTTAAAAAATGCCTGCAGATAGGCAAGTCAAAAGTGTAAATAATCGACGTGTGTGCATAAAAAGATTTAAGAATGTAGAAAAAACTAGGTCTGTATGCAAAGACAGAATGATACGGGGGTTCTATCCTCTCTGCCTACTTTTATGGGGGAACGGCGTGTCGGTTTATTTGGTTACGTTTATTTATAATTTACACTTCAGCTTTTTAACAGATATCGTTCCGAAACATGAGGTTTAACAAATTATACAACTGTTTTATACGAGTATCTTAATTGTGTGTAAGATAGTTTATTGGCAGAATAATGAATATTATAAAATGCTTACTTTAACTGGCCGGTCACAAGTCCTTTAAATTTTTAGACTTCCATATTCCTCAATTATGTATTTGTCCCTCTTAAGATTTGTATCTGTGGATACGAACATTGCATAAACGAATGTTTTACATGTACAAACACTATCTAGTATCTATGCAGTTACATAAAAATAAATAAATCTTTACAAAACCTTGACCAACACCAATTTGGTTGGAAGCTATTGCTTATCGGCTCGGAAGACCGCCAATGTACATACTTAAATATTTTTATTGTACAAATGCCGATGTACATATCATAAATAATTTTGATAGATTTACGGACAAATTCCATTTTAAACTATCGCCTGGTAACAGAGGACTTAATGGATTTCTATAAAACGCCGATATCACATAAGTGTCAAAAAGTGAAAGAAAATTTCATTGAAAAAGAACTCTAAATGCGTATGGAGAGAATTGCATATTAAATAGACTCCCGGGCAAAATAAAGAATAGTGATATAAATATAAATAAAGTAAAATTTGTTTTAAAAATCTTTTTCTTAAATTCTCAGTTTACTGTAAAAAAAAAGGGAAACCAAACAATTGAAAACAGTGTTTAAAAAAGTGTTTGTTTATTTTTTTATATAAATATATTATTTCGGTATCAAAAAAACTTGATTTACTTGTATTTAATTTTATTTTACTATTAGTTTATTGATATATTTAAGATTTTTTTATATTTTTATGTAAAAATTATTATGTTGTGTTACTACAAAAATATTTAAGGAGAGAAATCCCTGCAAAAAAACTGCTTTTGCAGTTTGGCGGGAATTAAATAATTGTTCAAAAGAATGCTAATGTAAAAAATTTTTTTATTTTTTAAACGTGTATTTTATACAGTAAACTCCCATTTTATTCTACCCAGTTAAACAATACTTATTTTCTTATAAAACGAATAAAGTTGATAAAATCATGTCTAAAAACATGCAATAGAAGTTATTAAAAACTATGTAATTTACTTACATATTACAACAAAGATGAAGAACATTTAAGAGAAGGTAATATAGAAGTCTAGGCATCTACAGGGCTTATGACTTTAAGTGGCCACTTTACACACTGTGTAACATTCACCATTCTGCCCATATTTGAACATCTATATTCCTTCAATTCTTTCATCTGTTGATGTTTGTGAAGTAAAAAGTTGAAACCTTTAAATCTTTCAACTCCCCAGCGAGTTAAATCCAGTCCTTGTCTACAAAAATTTGGACAAACTCAAAATATTGTATGTAATTTACTTTTTACAAAGCGTATTTAATATTTAAAAGAATAATAACGAAAATTAAGAAATTAAAAATACATACATATATTTTTGAAAACAAATATCGAGAGGTTATTTCATTAATATAATCATTCAGTGGCAAAGGAATGAGCAAAGACTAATTTAAACATTGTTTTTACTGATAACTTTCTGTATTGTACTTAACATAATTTTTGATTTAATTAAAGCAGGCGAAGTATTTATTATTTCAAAAAAACGTTTGATTTTTTTATTTTTTATTATATTTTTATTATTTATTGGCATGAAATCACACAAACGCAACGGAGAGAACTGAGCATAATTTGTCTGAAACGATTTTGTACGGAAAGTACTAAATATAATTTGTCATTATTCCGCGCGTGACGATACTTGTTGTATATATTAATTAATTGTAAATTACGCTGTAATTATTTTTGTTGGTAGATTGTTTTTGGTTACAAATAAAAACCGTTTTCGAACAAAATGATTTTGGTGTGATCACTTAATTCCTCTATTGTGTCACTGACTGTGAAATGTCAATCTTGTGACTCGGGTTATTTTGCATTTCAAACTAATTAAACGCAAATAAATTAGAAAGTTTTCAACCAGATTCAGAATGGGAGTGGTTTTTACATCCTCTGGGATAGATAACAAACATATGTAAATTTTAATTTGTGAAAGGTATTATTTGTATATTATTTTTGATTTAATCAAAACTCACAAATGATTTATTTGGTGACTATGAAATAAATTTTAAAACTAGATAGTAAATACAGACAGACCCTAAGATATATTATTTTATTTTAATATATGTATATTGTACATAATTGGATTTGCAAATGCATGATGTACTCAGCAACGGCTTCACTCGGCCGTATTTCTTCGAACATCGAAATCTTTTATATTACTCATATTATATTATATATCATTTTTTATTATTTTTATTATATTTCCCAACCATGTCACTAGAAGTCAAAATCTGCTATTTATTAAATCTTTTAAGAACAACTTTTGTTTTTAGCACCATTGTCCATAATTTGTAGATTGGTCGATTTGACACAAGACTTAGAATTTTTTGGGATATATCTTTCGGCTTTTCGTATATCTATTCGCGACTAAAACAGTGTGGGATGAAGTTGCATTGGCATGGTTTAGCTCGAAGTCTTATATCTTTATTTTTTTTTGAATATATTGTAACTGTTGTCGTTGGCTTAGGTCGTATATATAATAAATAAATAAATAAATTACTAAAAGAAAGTTCAGAGAGTATAGTTTCTTTTTACGATAATTACTTGTTATTTTATTTAACCATTTTTCACATTCAAATTGTATTGATTTTTTCGTATTATGAAAAATATTTATGCCAACCATTTTTCTTATACAAAATAAAAATATATATGTGTGTATGTTTTTTAATAAAGGTACTGGAATTATTTTTTTCCGTTTAACTTTCACATTTTACGTGGTATGTAGACAATATGCTACATCGGACATAAAAAGTTCGAAATTACAAGAAAATATGGAAAACAAGAAAAAAAATGTACTAAAATATTTTTATCCAATAATGAAAGTTGAGGAAATATTTACAACTTCAAATCATTAAAAAAAATACAAAGAAATCACCATTTAAACATTAGCAAAAAATTCTTAGAATTAAGAAAAGTCCAGAAACCGCATACGCGCAGCATACAGAAGGCGACTAAACTAGTCTTAAAGAAGTAGTTTTATGTTTGACCCATTAGTTTCTTTATAGACGTCGCTCAGTACGCAAATCCTAATTTTAATTCAGTTGAAGGTTTAGGCATAGTTATGTGTTGTGTCGTTTTTAAGTGTAGAAATACTGCTAGGACCCTATAAAAACAGGATAGGATCACATTTCATGTGTAAGTTGCAAATGTATTACTTAAAAATTTAATTGTTTTTTCCATCTGTCAGATTGTTAAAGAAATCAAAATGGACATTTTGTTAGTATTGCCAGGGTAGTCAAAATTCTTATGCTACTTTGGTCATCTAATTCTCGAACTAATGAAAATTTGACCTCTCGGAATAAACAACGCCGTGGTGAACATTTGACCGAAATTATTTTAAAAAATTAAATATTATTCAACATGACATAAAAATATCAATTTTATGTAAAAAATAATTTGTTTTATTTTTTAAGTTCAAAGTTCATTAATTTAATTACTCCTATTAAATGACCCTTAATTATCTACACTGTTGTGTCAATCGATGTTTCCGAGTGTGCAATAAAATTTTAAAGAAAGTAACAAATTGCTTTTTTTTTAATATATAATTATTTCATATTTAAGTTACGATTATATTTTTTGCGATCTGGCTATATTACGCGGTGACTTCACGCATGCGCGCGGCGAAATTGTTTTTTTTTACACATTCCGATGTATTCAAATATGATTCTACGCTCCTTCTGGACTTTTCATGGCTAAACTACACTTTTGACAGAACACGTCCAACTGACTTTTTGTTTCAAATTTTATCCAACAATTTTACCCTGGTAAAGTCACCTTAATCAAAAAAGATCGTTAAGAATAAAGAAGTTATTTGTGTTTCGTCTGTTTTATCAGATCAAGTGATAAAAAAAAATGAGTTCCGATGTTTGAGGACATTTTGAAAAAAAGTGTGAAATTTTAAAGCTTTGTGACAGTTTTTTTTAAACAAATTTTCTTGCTGGTTTTGCTGCTTATAATTTTGATTACAATTCTTCCTTCGAAATACATACATTTTCACTTCGGAACCGTTTGAAAAATCATTCTTTAATTTTAAAGAGTTGTAAGTTTACAATATTATACAATTTTTAAAAACATAGTCTTCGAGTGATAAAAATGTTTGAAATCACTTTTATACTTCGATTATTGGTATGCAGCAAAAGTCTACACTGGGCAGTGTTGGATTAATAAATAAATAAATTTAAATCATATAAAATAATGGATTAACTTTTTTCCTTTTTCAGTAATTAGGTCTATGATCCCCAATTAAATAAATTATCATAATATTACTCCTTTTAGTTTTCCATCACTAGAATTACACGTAAACTAGATTATTCGAATAATAACTCACTTCATATTTCCGACCTTGAAGCCAGAACTAAATTATAAATCAAACTAACGCCACCCCCAACAGAAAAATGGGGTCAAGTATATTTCCATTCCGGAAGTAGGTGTAACATTTTGTTTCCCTATCATTCTATAAAAAGGAATTTCATAATATATAATTCAGTATTAATGCCCCGAGAAAATCAATACACTCCGACTTTTACAACATTTTCCGATGTATTTTTTGTCAAGAAGTTCAGATTACTTTATTTATTTACGTTATTATGGATCAATAACGATTACAGATAAATGGACACACATGGGTTACACATGGTGAATAGACCCATTGGCATTTATAATTGTTCACGACATACAGCAAAGTGTACAATAGTTATTTCATAAAAAGGTGAATAAATTTTAAAATCTAACGAAACCAGTTTAAAAATAATAAAAGAAGAAAAAAATACTTTCGGAAAAAGAGAGCTTAAATTTTTAAAAATTGAAAAGTTGTAAGAAACTAGTGGACCCGACAGACGTTGTCGTGCCCGAACGTTGGCTTGCCTGCTATAAGCTTGGAAAAAGACTTTTCATTGATAATTAGGTACCTAGGTACTTGTACCCCTCACTGCATGTCAATTTGTGATCAATCAAATACACATGGTCAGCACAATCACCTTTTTTAAATTATAATTTATATTTTTCTAATAAACTAAGGTGATCAGTCATAGGCAAAATATTAACAATAATAATAATAAATATTTATTTACCATAATATTCAATGTGATAAATACACGACGGACCTGTTGCCACTAGCAATTTTTTATAGTCTGACCTAAAATAAATAAAAATATAATCACAATAAAAATATAAAAAGTTTTTAAAAAAAACTAATAAATAAAAAATGTGTTTTTTGTGGGGCAAAAAAAATTTCAAGTCAACCATGTTGAAAATAGATCCCGAGACCTCTTGCGTGGCAGACGAACGTACTGACTCCATTAACAAAGATACTCTGATTCGTATCTGTTACGTAATACGAAATATAATATATGTCTAGAAGTGTAAAATAGAATTGAAAGAATTGCTAGAAATGAAATCATATTTTATCCAAAGCGTGTACCTAAAAGCTTTCCCTTGTGAAAGCGAATAATATTGAAATAATTTTCATTCAAAAGATGATTTGAAATTCAATAAAGCCTGGGAAATTCTCGACTGTCCTTTGTCTTAATCCAAATCAAGTGTTATTATCTCCTAAAAACTCGCTTTAACAATCGTTAAAGTTAATAAAACTAAGATTCATTGTTGACGCCTCGATAATTTATGCATTGGAAATTTGAAAACTCGGTCTTGTATTAAGTTAGTTGTGGAATAAAATTTAAATAAAAATAATATAACTTCTGTTGTTTTTGTTAACGAAATCGCCCTTTTAAAATTTGATTAAATGATTTTATGATTATCTATTTAGATTTAACTATTAGTTGTTTTAGATTTTAAGCGAATCAGATTGAGTTATTGCACGCATATTTACCGAATCAATTATTTATTGTATGTATAAGCTCGACGGATAATTGACATTCGCTTTGAAGAACTTCTTTGATTATCGTAAATAATGTAAATAACGTTGTTTTTAACGTCATTTAATGTAGGTACATTTAACGTTGTGACTTGTAATACACGTCGATGGACTCTCTCGAAATTAGTTTTTTTAATTGAGATAAATAATATTTTTTTCTTGTTGAAGTCACTATAAAAAATATGGCCATTATTTAATATAATTAACAATTCTAACAATAATCATCATCTCAGGAGAACAGTTATTAGTTTCATGTAACACAGATCTCAGGATCCTTTCAAAATATGAAAAAAAACAATGTTAGAAAAACGTTTGAATTGGTTGATATTTTCGCTGGAATACCTCGGGGCACATTACTATCACCACCGCTCTTTACAGTTTTTAAGTTTTAACCGATTCTCATTTATTAGATTGGACAAACGCATTTAAAACTATGTTTTTCAATAAACTAGGCAACTTTATAAGTATCTTTAAATTGATTGTTAAATAGTACTGAATCTAACTTTAGGGGATTTTATCAACTTTATTACTTAAAGTAATTTTGTTAGTGTTTTATTTTTTCCAGAAATACGAAGTAGAATTCCTTCTTCAACAACAATGGTTCGACCCACGCCTTCGCTACTCCAATCAGTCACAGTACGAGTTTCTGAATGCCATCCATCATCACGAGGATATCTGGCTCCCGGACACGTACTTCATCATGCATGGAGACTTCAAGGATCCCATCATTCCCATGCACTTTGCCCTGAGGATATACAGAAACGGAACCATAAACTACCTGATGAGGAGACATCTCATACTCTCTTGCCAGGGGAGACTTAACATATTCCCATTTGATGATCCGCTCTGCTCATTTGCCTTAGAAAGCAGTAAGTCAAAAGTTGTATCAAATCAAATAACTCTCGAAGACCGTTGGGCTTAAAAATAAACTAAAATAAACGTTTTATTTACTGAACAATATTTTAAATTGCCATATTTTAAATGTTTGTAGACAAATACATTTGTAGAATTAACAAGATGGACAGAAAAATAGGAAATCTTATTGTTTTCTATACTGTATCGTTGAGTAGGCAGAAATTTGAAATTCTAGAATGGACAAAGTGAAAATTTATCAAGATACGCAAAATAATATTTGTTTTTGTCCACATTTATTTATTTTTTTGGGATGCTAGTATGTTCGTTTATATTTTATTGTTATTTTTTCAGTATCGTACGAGCAGTCGGCAATCACATACGTATGGAAGAATGACGAAGATACCCTTAGAAAATCTCCATCACTTACAACCCTCAATGCTTATCTTATTCAGAACCAGACAATAGCGTGTCCCATAAAAGCTAGCTGGAGAGGTTAGAATCCAATATACTTCTTTGATTTTTTCTTTACTTTACTATCTAATTTAAGTACTAATAGAAATTGTAAAGCGGAGTAAAATGAAAACCTGTTAATCGCATTTTTCTGATATAACATATTGCATCGCGTTAAAAGTTCATCCAGAAGGCTACCAGGTAATTGAGTTTTGAAAATTGTACCATCGATTTTCAAGACGAATATTTCAGCGCATATTTATGTATTCATGTTATTATTTCAATGAGATTAATTCATAGGAATTTTCGGATAAATCGAAAAAAAATCATATCAGTTATTGGATTCAGATATATCTGCACTTTTTTTTTATTATTATGAGTTTATTTAAAATTTTCAAATAATCTTTGGTAAAGAAATAAGAAAACTTCACGATTTTAAATAAGGGAAATTAAGTATAAAAATAAAACAATTTTTACTTCTGATTGACTTTCGCGATTTATTATTAATGGTCATGTTATTATGAGGCAGATTAATGTAAACCATAACTACTCTAAATTATCGATTTAAAACTGAATATTCCATACCAATAAAATTAATTAAATAATAACTACATAAAATTGTACGGGAAGGTATTTTAAAACGACTTATTGACGAGTTTTTACAAGTGTTTTTACAAAGAGGTAAATACAAATAATGTCACTACCTAACGAAAAAAAACCGTAATATTAAAAATGTCAAAAAAAACATTAATTTAAACAATAATACCAGTTTAAGTCAAAATAATTTTATTTGTCGATCAGACAGAAATTGTATTTTTTTTACCAAACATTGTGTTCAAATAATATAAATACGATTTTATTTTTATTCGGGATAAAATGTAATACATTTTAATGTATTGTGCGTAAATTTTATCTACTCGCTTATATTTTTACTAAAACAATTTCAATTCATTCTTAGAATGTTTGCATCTATGTCATGTTTTGTCTTAAATGTTTATTGTTTAATTTCAGATGTTTTATAATATCTTTTACAAACCCACTTATGTTTTTATTTTACTGAAATGTGTCAAGTATAAAAAGCAAATTTTGATATATATTCTTTATTTTGAAAATTGGCAGCCAGTATTTCATGTAAGATAAAACATAATTTATACTTTTAAAAGCTTTCTAAGCGCATGATCTCTAAAAGCTAATCAAAGAGCATTGATATTCAATTTGCACCAGGTATTTTAAAATATCTGTTGAAACGAATTGGAAAATACCACTAGGGTTTTTTTCCGTTCATGGCAGTGGTCTTTAGTGAAACGCTGAACGCAAACCATGAAAATTTAATTGAGTATTTTTTATATTTTTTATTTTGATTCAGCTAAAAGCATTATTTTTTTAGAGGGAATTTTATAACTATAAATTTATTCTCCTCTTTGTTTAATAAAGTATTCAAGGAAAACTTTAACTACAATAATTTTATTATAAGCTTTATATTCCCTTATTCTCATTTAATTTCTTCCTATTTTTTCATTTCAATCTGTCTTTTCCCAATTCCCTTGTAGGAATTTCAGTTCTCGTTTGTATGTACTAAGTAAATGTTCATCTGTATTTGCACAGTTAGTAAACTCAATTGCAAAATGTTGTGGTATTGATTGTCGTTTTGCTCACTTTTTCGATTCGACCTTTCGTTTTGCAACAAACCCTACTTTGCATACAAATCGTTTAAAGTTAATACAAATAATTTTATGGCTTCTAAATTCATAAATGCTTTTTAATTGTAGGTCTACCTTAACTATAAAATCCACGAGTATATAGGTACTTAGATATTTAATCGCGTTCTGCTTTCTTAGATCACTTTTATCTTTTTCACTTGTATAGTAAACATATTTCATAGATTTATAAACAAAAATTACACCATACTCAAAAATATCAGAACACGATGAATACAAAGAGAATTCTAATTATTTTCTAGGTAACTCTTATGAAAAATAAATCTAATAATAATAATGAGTCAGTGTATACCTAATGTTCCAAGCAAATCAATAAGTTGGTTTGATAATACGGTTCATATAACGCTTTAATTATAATAGTTTTGGTAACTTTAGCGATCAATTTTACTAAAACCAAAAAGAGTATCTACATTTATTGAGTAAAATCGTGTACGATATTTTATAAATACACGTTGTCACTCTGTTGCACGTGTCATTGAAAATGTGATGTGTTGTGTTTATCTAGAATGTTTGTTGTTATAACTTATGAGAACATAAAATCTTTATTAAATGTAGATTATAAAACAGTTATACTTAAATAGTTTGGTTGCTTGTTTCCAGTAAAATTTACTACTTTAGATTGTTTCTTAATCCCGAAAGATTATATTAAAAGTCGTGATTTGAAATTTTTATAAAGTTCACCTGTCTTATTTTAAAAAAATGATTCAAACGCATTTTGACTTATTTTAATGCAGAAACTGATTACGATTTCTAATTCTCAAATACGACTACCTAAAACATATCTGTAATTGTACGTTTATTTTAAATGATAATATTTCAAAAGTAGGTTCGCAGAATTTCTCATAAACATTCATTTACTTCCAACACAATAGATTTTATATTTCATACAAATTGTCTTTCACGTCACCTACTAAAATAACTTTAAGTTTATGCTTATGACAAAAGCTTCGACAAATTTCTTTTGCGCAAAATTACATTACGTTGCGCTTAAGGTGTATATAACAGAAATATATTGATTAAACATTTGGGTTATCAGCTCTTAGAAAAGAAAGCTTTTTTATAAATTTTGGTCTCATGTGTAGTTGATCTTCACGGAGATAATATAAAAATTGATTTCATTCGATTTCGATAAAATGTTAAAGGTAGATAAACATACGCATTTTTACAAGCAGCGGATGCCCTGTCCTTTTTGCTGAATGATGAAGCACAGGAGTGTAGTCTTTGCCAAAGACGGTTTGAGGAACAAGGTACTTCATTATTAGCTGTACATAAAAATAAATTATGAATAATTCAATGTCCTAAAACCGTTAAATATACATTCAAAAATCCCTCGATTTGGAACAAATAAAAATATTGAATGAAATTTTTCAAAAATGTGCTGTCCCTATGGCACTTGTACAACCATTTTACTTAAGTAAAGATGAACATTTACTTATGCATATTTTATGTACATATATTTATATCATTACAGTACCTACTCTACTCATACAAATTAGTTTGCCAATCAAATAATATAGTATGAACTATTTAGAAAATATGTCTTAATTTTCAATTGTCGATAAATGGTAAAAAAAATAATGTACCTGCCTACTAAAGATTTTATTTTAACTCAACGTTATAACCTGCCACTTTTTCAATTTATTAAAGCATAGGTTTCTACTTATATATATTTTTTAAATAAGTAGTGGCATATGATACCATACATACGGCATACATAGCGTACATGCATAAATACGAGTAGGCACCTATACCTTATAATAATTATTGTAAATCAAACATTATTTTTTAAGTATTTTTAAAAAGATTGATGTTGTGTATCGCTGGCCATAAGTATTGGCCAGGACTTTCCACAGCATTGAAAACAGTTTTTTTAGTCTTTTTATTTTACTAAAAAGTTGTCATGTAAATAGACATAAACCATCACCACATAATCTTATGCCCACTTTGACTAACAATAATCTGCTTCCAGCGCTAGAAAAGTTATTTAAATTCTAGAAATATATACAAGAAAGTATTATATTAGCACATATGTACATCAACTATGCAGATTTCTTTGAACTTTTACACACAAGAAAATAGACATACAAATACAAATAATAAGTTCATGTTAAAATCAAAAACTTGTGATTTTAATGTTTATTTTTTACTTAATGTGTATATGTTTTTTGTGTGTTAAGTTTTAATGTAAATACATAATATTTTTATTCATATATATATTTTATTTCAATTATACCAGGGTATATTGATTAACTTGGTAGTACTTCTAATATTTTTAACCCAACACTTACTTTTTTATTTTAGTACACTGTATCTTCCACAGATTGATAGTCTTCCGTGCCCGATTTCCCTGTTTTTTCCCTCCTGTTATCAATTCCATTTCCTTTGTGATTTTCTATCCTTTCCTCTGTGTATTGTCTTTGTACCTTGATGTGTCTGTATACAGGGAACTACAGCTGTCTGAAGGTGGATTTGATCTTCACGAGAGATCGAGCCTTTTACTTCACGACAGTTTTCATCCCCGGAATCATCCTTGTGACTTCGTCTTTTATAACATTTTGGCTAGAATGGAATGCAGTTCCGGCAAGATCGATGATAGGTAACGCCAGGTCCATTCTTGGATGGAATGCCCAGAATTCAACTAGCTTTCATTCTCATCCTAATATATTCATTTAAATAGGTCCATCGCCATCGCCTGACTAGCACGCTCCGATTATTTAAATGAATGGGGAGAGTTTATGTATTTTAGACGTTTGTTTTTTATTTTATTTGTAATAATTTGACCACCTGAAACTTTGATTAGTTATATTGATTGCTACACTCAATGTATCTAAATTGACGAATTATTCCAACTGAAATTTTATTTAATCATTTCTTATTTAAACAACTCTTGATTAAAATAGAACTGCAGTTTGAATAATTGAAATGTTTAATCAGTAATTAATAATAGCACCGTTGAAAGTAATTCTCAATCTTGCTTCTTAAACTAGTGCAATGAGACACGGCAAACAATATGATGTTTAACCCATGGTAAATTATTATTCTTAAGACCAAATGCTCCAAAAAAGATAAATGTAATCAGAATATTAAAGTTTAATATTTTTTGCGCTTTTGTCAAAATGGAGCCATATGTGGTTTTATCTAACTTTTTTCATGCAACATATTTTGTCCATTTTGACAAAAACGAAACAATAATAATTATTGAACTTTAAAATTTACTTTAACCTTTTTGTGGTGCAATTAGTTACAAATATGTTGACAAAGTTTCTTGTGGTATTATTAATGTAATATTATTTAGTACTCTAATTCATAATTATGTAATTAAAACCAGCACACTTTTCACATTAATGTTTTAAATTGAATTTATTTAGAAGTCACCTGATTTATTATCCTTGCTTGCTACTATAGGAAATTACAGCTGCCTAAAGGTGGACCTAATATTCACAAGAGACAGGTCCTTTTACTTCACCACTGTGTTCATACCTGGCATCATCTTAGTAACGTCTTCATTCATCACATTTTGGTTGGAGTGGAATGCTGTCCCAGCCAGGGTCATGATAGGTATGCCGACAACTAACAAATTCACAAAGAATCTAATTTAATTCATTGAATTTATCAGAGAATGGAGCATTAACATATTAAATACAGTAAGTCATTATAATGTGTCATATTGGCTCCTTAATCTGCTTCCTCAGGGCCAGGATTTAAAATTATTTTCATGAAATGTCTGGTTGGATTTAGTAGTCCACTAAAAATCTGCCTGAGAAATGTTGAAGGGTGTTGAAACACTTTATTCCTATAATGATTGACACCTATGAGATAGAAAATTGATTTACATTATAATCAATATAGATAGGTAAGCATTGTTAGATAAATTGAACATTTTATGATGTCTCAAAAATTAGTACATCTGCTCTAAGTAGAAATATAATAACACAAATAATAATTATGTGAGAGAGGAAAACAGGCATACAGATCCGAAATGAGTTAAATATGGATTGCGAATGTGTTATAAAAATTAAATGATTTTTATATGGGTATGGGTAAAAATAAAAAAAGGTTAAATTTTCTGTTTTTCTTTCCGCGCAGATTTCTTAATTTCAATGCTAGTTTTTGTTGGATAGATAATATTTTCTATTTATTTATTTTTTAAATAACAACAGTTATATGAAAAAGCAAATGTACAAGAAACTGAAAAAAAGAACAGAAAACTATGTCAACAAACAAGGGCAATAAAATAATGGTAAACAATATATTCATAAACACAATCAACAAATAAGACTTTGAGCTAATCCATGCCAACCCATCATCATACCATACTGTGTTAATGGTGAAGAAATCTACAAAAAGCCGAAAGATCTATCCCAAAGAATTACAAGTTGTATGACGAATTGACTAATTTTCACATTATAGACATTGCGTCATAAAGTCAAAAGTTGTTCTTAGAAGATTTGATAAATAGCAGATTTTGTCTCCTGGTGACACAGTTGGGAACATTAAAAAAAATTGATTGCAACAGAGATGGGACATCACTTATAGCATTGAGAATATTGAAAACGCATGTAAGGTCCATCTCCATTCTGCATTTCTCCAATGACGACAGATTGAGAGATAAATACTTAGAAAGATTTTTTAACCCATTTTTTATCAGCACAATAAATAATAATGAGCGCTTGACCAGACATCAGGAATTTTGTTTAAATCCTGGATAAAACAGATTTATGCTTTATAATAAGAAATATTTTATTATAATTGTTTTTCTTGCTCAATTTGCCAAATAATAATCAGCTTGTTTTAAATGTTATTGTTATTGATAAACCCACCACAAATATATTTCTAGTGTTCAGAAAAACAAATAAATAGGTTTTGAAACCATCAAACAATTTTATATTTGAAAGTTTGTGTTAAGTAAAGTACTAGAGTACTTAACTATTTATTTATTCTAATAAAAGAAAGTTAAACTCTAAAGAAATAAATATTATATCAAATGGTAAAATTATTAACTATACTAGGTGTTACTTTTAATAATCCAAGTATCTTTTATTGAGCTACAAAATATTGCCATACATTATTACTAATTTAGAAAACAGTTTTTATTATTTAGGTTAGGGATACAACTAATACCACTGAATTCTAATTATAATTAGTTTTCTTTGAATTGTGAGCAGTTAAAAATGGTAAGATAGGTAATATTATTGCACCTACCACTTCTGTTTAGTCGTACCTAGATAATAATACTTCTTAATTCTTTATTAAAGCACATTTTCCGTTGGCATGCTATCAATCATTTTCTTAACATAATAAATAGGTACAAATAACCCTTCTTCAAAATATTGTTAAAATGTTTTGGCATGAAGCTGATTCGAAATTTCATGCATTATAAGTTATAAGCACTAATTAATAAAAGAAATCTCGTTCAGGAGCATGTTTTATGCATGTTTGTTTAAAACATTTTCATGTGTCTAAAATGCTAAATATAAATAGTTGCTTAACCATTTATAGGACACCTAGAATAAAGTGGTACCTATGTATGTACATAAACCACCAGAATTGAAGTCGATATTTGCAATAATTTTGCATTTATAAAAAGTTATATATTCATGAGAATATTGTAATGCTGGACTCTGGTAGATCAGTCTATTACTCAAATTTCCAAATGTAATATGTTTACTATCTTAAAAAATAACATATTCAATTAGGTCTTTCCAAACAAATCAAAACAAAAAATGCGTCCTATAAAGGGTTAAATTTATGTATTTAATAATAATATCTTATGAATCATGTAGGTAGGTAATTAATATATTTGTCATCATAACCTCCAGTGCATAGTGTATAGTAATATATTTGATGTGATATACCTACCCGTATAATTGACTAATGTTTTTTTTTATTATTGAAAATTTCTAGAAGGTATCAAAAAGGAAAATAAAGTACCTAACTTTAATGTATGTATTCCAAATTTAATTAAACATAAAGAAACATCGACCAATTAATACATAGACGTGCCATATATAGTAAAATATTTTAAAAAGTAGTATATAGTTACTTAGAATGTATATTTATACCAGAGCTGCATTCAATGACCATGGAAATACTACCAAAAATTGGAATATATCCTTTTTTGGTATATAAAAACTGTATTTACATGTTAACAATCAATAACCTTATAATTTTGACCCATTTATTTCTTTTCACTGGATTTTGGGGAATGCAAAAATTATATTAACTCAAATTTATTATACTTTTTTAATGTATTCCTATCAGTGCACCCCTGTAACTAAGAAGATCTCCGCAATCGCACCGCTAGGCGTAGTTTGGCGTTTACAAAAAATATTTTTGTTTTTGAAAGTTAATTGTTTTAAGCTTTGTTAATCACGCATAAATAAATATTTACCATTGAAAAGTTACACAATCCTTTTTGCAATGTTAATCGGAAACGTTTTTACACGCTTTCATGACACATGCGGGCATTTTGGTTTCGATTCTAAATGTCACACCTGGCTGGCGATCTAAGAATGACTAAATACAAGTTGGGTATCACAAAGTGCTTGGACATCATTTAAGTTTCATCATTTTTAAAGTCTCAGAGCGTGTCTATGTCTATTAATAGGTCGATGGGTAACAAGAATAATGTTCATAAATGATGCTTGTTAACGACTTAACTTTATTATAAAAACAAGTTTACGAAATTTGAAAATACCAACTGGAATAGTATCGACAAAAGTATTGTAAGTGTAAATTTGTATTTCGGCTCACACCGTCCTGGAAGTCCATCTCTTGACTTTATTCCGCTGAACTATGGGACGCTGGATTGACGTGGGAGGAGGCGAGAATGCTGGCTGGCAATAGGGTGTCCTAGAGGCAACTGGTGATGTCCACATCCTCCATGTCGTCGCTACTAAGTAGCGGATGTGGGAAAGAAGAAGAAATTTGTATTTCAGTTGCACAGTAGGGTAATTTAGCATCATCCATCTTCTGCCATGTATTAATTAGTACTAATATATGAAGTATGAATATAATATATCACGAGTTAATTACTACAACTAGGCAACTTCAAAATCAGCATTTGTGAGTTATCCTCTAAAAACACATTTTATAATCCTCCTCTGTGAATGCTACAAATTGACAAGTCATGCATTCAAATAATAATAGGTTGCAATAAATCACAACTTGCCTATTTGTAGCACTCATGGAGGAAGATACAAATATGTGTTTTTTTTTGGGTAACTCAAAAATGCTGATTTTGAAGTTACCTAGTTGTAGTAATTACCCCACAATATGGCAGTCCAGTAAGACTTTTACTTTCATACTATTTGAGTTTATTACGAGTCACTAAATGTTAGAAAATTCATGGCTAACAAAAAGAAATTTACATTCACAATACTTATCTCAGGCACCATTAATTGGAGAATTTTTAAGTATTTGGAACTTGTTAGGCACCTATGAGAAAATAATTTTATTCACTGATCATGACACAAATGCATAATTGACATTTCAAATTTCAGGCGTCACGACAATGCTCAATTTTTTCACCACATCAAACGGTTTCCGTTCTACTCTGCCAGTTGTGTCAAACCTAACTGCTATGAATGTTTGGGACGGAGTTTGTATGTGCTTCATATACGCCTCCTTACTAGAATTTGTCTGCGTCAATTATGTGGGAAGGAAGAGACCTTTACACAATGTAGTCTACCGCCCGGGGGAGAACCCAGTTACTCAGGTGAGACCTTAACATACACACCCAGTACTGGCACGGTTTTCTTGCTTCATTATCATGGCTTTGTTGTAGACCTAAATTTTATACATCAATATCTAGGCTTCCGATTTTGATGAAGGGATGTAAATATCACAAAAGAAAATATAGAAAATTTCAAGTATTGCAAACACGGGAACAGTAGGTACACTTATTTAACCATTTAACTACAAATAATAAACATAATGTTCAAATCTGCAAATCAATAAAACATTTTTTTCAAAACAAATTCCGTAATTCCAGCAAAATCTAACAATCAGTGTTTATACTTTAATATTTTGCATAAAAATACTATTAAGATAGGTAGTCTTTTATATATCCTGTGATGCAGGTATTTTCCTCCCGAACCCGTGATGGACAGTATTATTTCTTGTAAATTCAGTTATGGAACATAATGTTCTCCAAAACACTATGATGAAACATACGTTTCTCCCAAACCCCGTGATAGAATGGTTCTCCCAAATCAAATAGTGGAACGGTCTGGATTCTCTCTAATCATACTGTTTTTTTTTTGTTTTTTATTAACATTATTTTACTACTGAAAACGGTCATTAATATTTTAAGATAAAGGCAATGCAGAACTTGCATTTTATTTTAGATAAACTGTTTAATTTTTCTTTCTTAGTTTAATGTTTTATCCAAATCCCAGAACTGAAATCTTCGACGTTTTGACAATTCAAAATTTTATTAAATCCTTGTACAGTTTTAATAGGATATTTACATAATTTTTAAAAATACAACAAAATAAGCTCAGATTTTACTTACGTTTTTTAATAAATAAAAAAAAACAGAATTGCGCTCGACCTACTTGTTACATAAATACTTTTCAAATTGAATTATACAAGATAGCTAAAGCCAAACTTAAAACTTCATCCACGACGATTTTAAATACAAAAACTGTTTTTTTATTTCCATTAGTTATCAAAATTATTGTAATATTTCATAAAATTATAAAATCTTGCACAATAAATCCTTATTGATTTGCACCAATGTCTATACTATGTGTCAATGTGTGTGTGTGTGATATAAATGTTATTTGCTAGCTTGTTGTTGTATGAGTGTTATTTGTTTTTTATATTATACTATATGATTAGAAATTTCAGTAGATAAAATATTATTTAAATATAAAAGATAATGCCAAAAAATAAAAGGCCACACTATAACAAACTGCAGGCTACTATTCATTTACACAAAGAGTACACAAACATCGTAATTATTTACATACCGATTTAACAAGAACTACATATTTTCTATTTAGCTATCAAAGCAAAATCAGTTAGTTTTTTAAAACTTTATTTTGAAAACGTATCCCATTAAATATGTTTTATGTATTATTCAATTTTCACCAGTAAAAAATATTCATTGGTTTATTTCATTTTTTCTCTCCATCTTTCTTCTTAGTGTAGTGTAGGTAATCATCATCTTAGTGTAGGCATTCTATGAACAGGGATCTGGGCCCACATTACAATGGGAAGTTAACATTTCTCTTAAATTTTATCTACTAAGTTAAATTAAGTTAAATTCCTGTAAAGTGGAAAATATAATATGCATACAATTATTTTTCTAAACATGTTCAATTACAGGTTACTGATGAAGATACTTTAAATTTTCATGCAAATATACACATTTTCTAATAAATATCGATTTTACTTTATAGACAGTCGAAGATAACTCTGTTAACTTCCGATTGTAATTTCCCTCCTGGGTTTGATAGCCGAAACAATTCAGTGTATATTTTTATTAATATAGCACCATGACCTGAACTTACGTTTGATTATGAAAAGGCTAAAACTAATTTCCTGAGAAGCAGAAGCTCAGAGGAATGAAGGAAAAATAATAACCCGTAAAACAAAATGCCATTCAACAAACAAGAGAAAAAAAAATTCATTAAAAGTTATACGTATAATTATTTTAATGCTTGGATTATATTTTAAAATACAAATTCTGATTTCAGTTTCATAGGTAGGTACTGTACTAGCCATTGCTTATACATTAAGTTTCTATTTTTTCTCGATAGCTATTTCCATTGTGGTTGGAAGCATGAAGAAATTATTACCATATTTTATTCTTTGCATGTTTTCACTCTTCGCATATTTCTTATTCAGAAAATACTTATTATTTGTTACTGGTTTTTCTTAAATTCATATTTATGAATTTTCTCCTTATATTTACAGACAGCTTTTCACAAGTAGTGTTACAATTGTTATTTACCGACTTTTTAAAGTTTAAAAACAAAATTCAATTAATAAAATTTAATATCTTAACTTTTTCTAAAAATAAAACAATGCAATCGTTCACTCGTAAAACAAAATATTCATAAGATATGTATGTTTTAATATTAAATATTTGCAGAGCAAATGCTGTTTTCCTTATTTGGGAAGAAAAATAAACTCATACAGCACATCAATTTTTTTAATTTATTTAACTAGTTTTAAAACAAACAAAAAAGTATATGTTTCCAAATTTGATATAAAACGCTAGAAATTTCTTATTAGCTTCTAAAAGTTCTTCGAAGTTTTAAAAATATTGAAGTTATTTTCAGTTTTAAATCTTCTAATCATACTATTTAAACATTAATTATATTTAATAAGAATCAATCTAATTATTCGAGGAAATAAAAATAAAAATCAGGAACATCAAACTAGCGTTGGAAGCCTAATGTATAGGACCTTCGTTACCAATTACCAAGAGGCCTCCACAAAGGCAGTAGCTTGGATAATCCAGTGCACTGGTACCTGGTTACATGGATTATGTCTTTTTTAAGATATATTTTTTTATTTATGTGGGGAAAATTAACTAGAATTTATCATGATCAGATTAGTGTGTGATAATTTGTTTTTTATACTTAAAAAAAAAAAATAATATGGCAACATTCCTGTCTTACAAATAACATGTACAGAGCTTTGAAACACTTGAGTTGATCAAAGCATTAGGATTAGATAGTTTTCATTGTAAAAGTCTAAACATATTTATTTTTTAAAGAAAAATGCGACAGATTTTTTTAAAAATATTTTTTTTTACTGAGTTTTGAATTCTTTTCACACTGATAACTCTCCCTGATAATTTTGTATTTCCAATTTTGAAAAACACGAGAACTGTGAGTGGGTAGTATTTCCTGTGATAAAATGTAGTTGTAAGGAGTTTGAAATTAAATTATGATTTTACAAAGTTTTTGTGTTGTATGGGATTATTTTCCCAAATGAGTCATGTGGCAATCAATGGGTCATATTGTGTCGTTTGTACGTCATGTGGTTGTGGAGTGAACCGTGTGTGATGTTTTACAGCGGCTACCGGCTGTCCTGAGCAGAATAGGCATTATTCTGGCAAGTCCCTTGGTAAGCTAATTCGGCACTTTACATCTGCTCTTCACACAACCATAAATATTTTCTTCACACCGATCGCTTCACTTTGTAGAGGAGGCAGGGCCGACTAGATTGAGATGACACAATAGATGCTTTATCGTGTACAGTGTAAAAAAAAAAGAGTAGAAAATAATCTAATGAACTGGTGATTTTATAGTAACACATTAAAATCATCAGTACTAAAATAGAGCGTTGTGATTTTGTCCTATGTAACAAAATGCCTTGACGGCCTCCGTAGTGTAGTGGTTAAGATGCTTGACTCAAGCACGGATGGTCCCGGGTTCGATTCCCGGTGAGAACACAAAAAAATATATGTGATTTTTCTCAAGCCTGGGTATTCTGTGCTGTAATTCACCACTTTAATTGGGCCTCTTGTGGTGCAAAAAGAAACAACTTGGTGTTGACAGCATACATAATCAGTTGTAATTCTGATTTCGTCTGTTTTCTACTATTAAAAAAAAAAAAACTGTAGACTAAAAGCAGAAAGTAACATCATCCAAATGTCTAGTTGTTCCAAAGTCAATTGGATAAATTCAGATATGATCACATCATTAAAATACTGTAGGTAATTCGAAATTAATTTTACAAAATAACTACATCTTTAGTAAAAAGAATATGACAAGCATGAGAATCTTATTTAAAATCAAGTATTTTTTGTGTTTGGTGTCTTGAATAATTGTGCCTAACATCAAAATATAAAATAATTTCAAATCTATGTTTGTTTTAGACAAAATTTAACTTCACAGAATAATGTGTGTATAATTGATATATTATATTTAGAACGCTTTATATTCTTTATGCAATCAAAGTGTGAAAAATGGTTTATTTAGATTTGTAGAAGATTCATATTATAACCTATTGATATAAATATATTGTATTTATATCTAATCATAATAATTTTAGTTAAGAGATCCTATATTCCATCCTAAAATACAAATGACATTACTGTCAGCCATAGAATAGAAATAGTAGCTATGGTTTTGTCATTCTTCTAATAAACGTTGCCTCCTCTATACTTCATTCTGTCCTTCGCTTGCATTCTCTTTATTTATATTTTGTTTAAAGTACAAATTATGTTGCAATTATTCAATTGCTTATACGATGTCATATCTATTTCCATATTCATAAAACGTTTGTAGGTATTGTTTAACTAAAGCCATATCATGTTTGCCAATGGTTAAAAAAAGTTCATGAATATCAACAATAGAATTAGCTCTTTAAAATTTTACTATCAAAAGGTCTTTTTTTTATAAATTTCTAAGCTACCAATGCTTTTTGGCAATAACTATTCACAATTTGGAAAATGTGCACGCAAATAAAAAAAACATACCAAGTCCATACTACATACAATTAATTGGTTCCAGTGTCACAGTTGTATTTTATATCATTATGGTCATATTTATACATACTCAAATCCCAAACACAACCTGCTATTTAATTTGACTTGTTTGATAGAAAATATTTTAGTGTTTAAAAAAACATTTAACTACGTTGAAATCATGTTTCCCGACATATACATCACTCATAAGCTAAAACATAATGTCGGCTTCCTGTGAAAATATTCTAAGTCCAAATATTGCCTAAACTGAGTTAAACATGTAAAAAAAACTCTCTACCGACCGTACCGTACCGTGTAAAGCATTTAAATCTATAAATTGACTGTACGCCATTTGGCGGTAATAATAAAAACTTTAATAAGGGTGGTCTTATTATAACCACCTTGAAATACTTTTATGCATCAGTGGATGTGGAGTTTTTATACATCTGACAGTTTTTCCAAAAAATTTCATTTTCAATAAGCTCAATGAATAAGTTAGTTAATAATCTTAAGAAATCTAATGTAGGTAAGTCGTTTCTATAGATACGTTAACATTGATTGAAACATAAATAATAGTACACTTTAAAAATGCAAAAAAAAGTATTTAAATTCATTATACAGACATAGATAAGTAGCATTCGTATTTTATGTTGTCAAATTATTTTACACAAATGGGTTGTAAGCATGTGGCTATTGTCGCAGACTCGGGGATCAAGTCCAAGATTTGCAATCCATGTCTTGATTCTCATTTTCTAATAATAGTAAGTTATTTATAACTAATTTGTTTTTTTTTAATAAATATATTTGTTTTAAACTTCCAAGTCTTTGATTTCCACCATAAAGTAAAAACATGCAAGCTTTTTATTAATTTTATTTTATTATCTAAGATTAAAATTTATAATTCATCCAAGGAGGGTAAATTTTTATAAACTTCATATAAAAAAACTTCTCTACATATAAAACAAATATAATAAATAATAAGTTTGAACATTTACTTTAAAAGAAATAGAATGTGTTCACAGTAAGCCGACCACAAGATAGGTGTGTTTTAATATCATAAGGTAACACCCACCTTATTGATCATAAATTGACTTCATGAAATAATATAATATATCTATCTATATCGCTTTATTAATATTTTGGTTGATATTTATTGAGAACCATAAAATATCTGTTATTATATAAACATTTTTAGAAAATCATGAGGCTTTTTATGAATAAAATTGGAGTCATATAAAACATTTAAAAAGAACAAACGACTTTTAGAATGATGCCAAAAATAAACATAAACTATTTTAAATATGTATCTTTTTCGGGTATCCCGTGTAAATTGGATTCATTCCGACGCTTTGGCTACCATTGCAGGAGCCATCTTTGGGGTAAACAGAGAGAACATCCAGTTTACCCCGAAGATGGCTTCTGCAATGGTAGCCAAAGCGTTGGAATGAATCAAACTTACACGGGATCACCCAGAAAAGATACAAATTGATAACAGTGACCGTGAAAACCTACATACCTATAAATTATTTTATATTTCTCCTTAATAAATGTATGATCACAAGGCTTATTCAGCATTTGTTATATGAAATAAATTATTTGCTCTGAAATAATAATGAATTAAAAAATAGTTAATAATGTACACATTTTACAATTTGAATGTTTAGGTATGCATGATGAATTATTTATAAGCTTGCATAATAATTCTTGAATCTACTTCAATAACTATATGCTAACAAAACTATAAGTTAAGCATAATTATTGTTTAAATTTATTTATATGCAGTCTAGTATATAACAAGTACTATGTAGTTTAAATATCATTGCTATTAAAAAGAGATTTGTTCATAGTTTAATTTAGCTGCATAAGCTAGATATCTAGTCTAGATAAGCTAAGACTTTAGGCAGAGAATAAGTTTAGTTACTGATGAATCATAAATCATTCCGTTAAATGGTAGATTGAATTGTAGATTGTTATTGAAACTAACAACCTTTAAATAAAGGAAATAGATTGCTGTTGGAGCGAATAGAAACTTCATGAAAACAAGCTTATAGCGCTTTTGTACTTAACCCAAAGAATTAATTACTGAATCACTATTCTTATTTAACAAAGTTTAATATATGCATTACACGACACAATGTACATTGCTCTTTGATTATGGCTACCTTTTGATTTATATTTATTCAGTATTTAAGACACGCATTTAAAAAAAAATACAATGAAAACAAACGTACCAAAACATCTAAATGCAAATTATTAGGTGACGTACTTTGCCAACCTCTCCAATTTTAATTATTTTCCAAGGTTTATTTTTTTTCTTATTTACTAGATTAGATTACATACTTGTTTCATTATAGAAGACTAAACATGTTTGTATAGTTTAGTCGCAGAAGTTAAAATTTCTTTCAATATTACATTTAAAGTGTATATTTTTCACTTTACATAATTTACCCACGTTTTATAAATTATTTTTACTTATTTTTTATGTTATGACTTGCCAGCTAAAAACTTCACACGGTCATAGTAGGAAAAAAAAAGAAAATACTCAGATAATACAAAAATCTTTCAAATTCTTCTGTAAAACTAATCAAAATAGAATTTCATCACAGATTTACAATAAGAACTAGTTACACTCATATTTAATTTACAAATAGTATATTTTATCGTATATTTACGAATAGTATATCGAATCAGAATAAATAAAAACATTTTTACACAAAAACAAATCTGAAAACTTTTAAATACACAAGATGTCATTAAAACATAAAACCAAATAGTTTTTAAATGTCTAGGAATCGGTGGAATCCGTTATGAAGAGTCACCCTGATATTTCAGAAGCGGGGACAAGCAAATCAGTAAGTTGGTTTGGTCTCAAGTCAACATCACTACCCTAAACCTTAACTGTGGAAAATGCTCGGATCCCTGCATTGATATTTTACCCATTTTTTTACACTTACTAACCAAAACTCATATTGTTTTCTTGCCGCTGGGAAATGGACAGCCAGTAAGTACATTAATTCCTCCAAAATAAAAAGCATTTAATAATGAAAACATTGCATTATGCTAAATTTATAAATGTAAACATGAACTGATGGAAAAAAGAGAAGCCAAACAGTATTATTATAGTATTGGTGTTTTTTGTTGATATTTCTTGATAAAACTACACAGTTAATGATTTTGATAAAATTATAAATAAAGTTATCAATAAAACTTCATGGTTTAGTTTTATTTTTTTATTATTTTCAAATCCATCAATTTCAATCAGTCAAAAAATCAAAGTATTCGCCATGTGTTCTTTTCCCACCTTTTAAATAATAAATGCTTAATCCCAATTTTGGTCCAAAAACTCCCAAAAATGAACTGTTTAGCTAACTAGTTGTAAATATTTATGTTTTCTGTCCCCTGTTAAAATACTTATTTGATCTTCTGATCTCCAAAATATGTTAAGAATTGTATAAAAGCTGTAAACAATTCACCAGTCTTGAAGATGCCTACTTAGGGGAAAGCGCTTGTTGGTCAAAATAATAAAAAAGTAGAACTAAACCAAGAAGTTTCATTGATAACTTTATTTATAATTTTATCAAAATCAGTATTATTATATTCTAAAATGTGTTAATATTATTTGTACATATACCTACCATCCTCATTATGAAATTTTGCATGCATACCAGTTTCTTAAATTGCACAGTGACTTTTCATTATTTACTTGACAAAATTCATAGAAGTTGTAATTAAAATTGTATATACATTATACATTTTGCTTTTACAAATCATATATTTTCTTGTATAAGGGAATATGTGAAAAAATATCTGCTGATAACTTAGGGTTTGCTGAGAACCTACGAATACTAAAATATGACTAAAATCAATTCTGACAGTTTTTTCTGCATGACAATGAATTTGAAAAAATTAAGAAATTGGCACAAACGTGACCTAAACTTCAAGAGTTCAATGGCATCTCTTCATGCCTAAAGCGTAAAAGCTTTTTATAACATAACATAAGCTGCATATAATGCAATAAGTTTATTGTGATAAAAAGTTAGTAGATAAAAGTAAAAATATTTTAATGATTGTGTTTTTGTTGTTTCCAGGGAGAGAAGAAAAGAGATTCAGTTGGTCCAAACGAGATAGTTGCCTGCACTAATTGTGCGGGGGGGCCAACGCCTTGTACACACTCAGCCAATAACGGTTGTGCTACAGAGGTAAATATTTATTTATTATTTTTAAAATATTTCGTCGATGACACTGTAATACTGCGTTGCCTAAAGTTTTTACGAAAATATTTGTAAAAATATTTTTTCAAACATGGAGTAGGGCATAAATTCCTTCTAGGGACTAAAAACTGTTAGTTTAAAATTATTGATATTTTAACTTTTAATTATTCTAATTCTCCCAAGGGTATTTTTACAAGGGTACGGAACAATTTTTAGGTTCCCCTGTAAAAAGTACAATTGATAAACGGTATTGCAGTATAACTCACAAGTTTTAATTTAATATTCTTGGTGAAATTTTTTACTGAGAAATAACTTTGATAGCTTTGAAACAAAAACAAGATTGTTACTTTTTGTTTTTTTATTTTTTATTTGTCTACTTAAAAACTATTTATATATAACAAACAAACTGTCATTAATGTTTATTTTATTTAAGCAATTTGTTTGTATGTTAGAGTTCAGTAATTCGGTAAAACAACGATGAGCTAATTAAATCAAAATAATAATTATTAAGTTTCACATTCGCGGGGTTCACGGGTTGAGAATCGCCAGAATTCTGTTTACACTTGATGGATGAGATTTATGACTGTACACTAGACTTGGACAAAGGGAGAAACATGTGATATCAAGATATGCTCTAGCACTTCCTTCACGGTAATGGTTGTTAAAACTACCCAGCAAGTTAATACGCAAGTATTAATTGCTTAGTGAGTATTATGCAACTCATTACTGATAGACCGTCGAGAGTAATCTCAGGAAGCTGGCTAAGTACATGGAGCTGTTCCAAAGTGCATGAAAGCGGCTGCTTGTAGTTTAGACAAACCTCCATGAGATAACCCTTTTGGAGTGCTGGGTCACATCTCCCAGTACCAGGACTGTTCCAAAATGCAAGGAAGCGGTCTGGGAGTTGAGATGAACTCCAGGCTTGAAAGCAAATATCTTGTACCGTGACTGTTCCAAATAAGGAAGTGGTATGGTAGCTGAGATAAATAACTCTGCCTTCTATGGCAGGTACATGACCTTTTATAGGTGAACTTTGGTGAATATTGTAGTGGGGATGATTTCCTTCAGGGCTCCACGGGGGATAAAGCGCGCAGAGGTAACCAATCAGATGCAATGATAGAAAAAAAACATTGTGGGGCCGAGACAGCAATATATGGGCAAAAAATCATAGGCACCCTTTTCGGCCGCACATTACAATCTGTCTTTAAATGGTAGAGTTGGAATTAAAAAATGTTGTCAGGTTTTTGGTAGAATTTAAAAGAACTATAAAAAAAAATGTTCAACTTCAATCTTCAACTAGAGATACTTTTAAAAACAATTCAGGAAATCCATAGAAAAAAATTATTAGTAAATGAAAATATTACAACAGAGATGGAGAACATTTTAGATTTGCGTGAAGTTATAAGCTGAAACCTTTATTGATGCGGGTGAGACTCGTCTAACTGAATTGTTTCACCTACATACCTGGCAACGTCTGTAAACTAATATTTTTCAATTTTTATACATCTTGGACCAGTTAGTTTAAATTAATTATTCAATACACTTTTGATTTTAATTATGAATGCAACAGGATAGCGAAGTCGGTACTGATGTTTCCTATATACTGAATTAGCAAATATACTAACAGTAAAATGTAATGTATTTTTTTATGTTATTTCAGACATGTTTTGTGCAAGTTCGTAAGAAAGAGCCTCCGCACCCAATCAGAGTGGCCAAGACAATAGACGTCATTGCACGCATCACATTTCCTACTGCATATTTTGTCTTTTTAATTTTCTTTTTCATCCATTACAAAGGGTTCTCTTAATACTCCCAAACCCACTAACTAAAGATTGAGACTTTGTCACTTAAACAGCCGTGTTTATTGATATTTCAATATGCTTGTACAATTCTTATTACCAATAATCCTATATTATACGAGTAATTGAGTGCTTTTCCGTACATGCGAAGTGAGTTTTTCAGAGTATAGAGTTTTATTACGTAGATTGGCGTGAATTTATCTCAAGCAATACTTTAAATATTCGAGTTTTAAGGTCAGTTTTGGCTTTTACATTCTAAAGGCTCAACGCAATTGTTTGAATTTTATTTATTTATTGTAAGATATGTTGTTGATATAGATTTAAGGTACGGTGTTAAAGGAGACTAGTCAATAATTTATTCAGTCCTCACATTTTTAAAAATCTTCCCTTAGAACATAATGGTGACCTAAATACAATGCACCCACGGCACAGGGCGATGAGCTGTTTTATTAACTCCCCACTAATAAGTAGAACATTGAAATTACTTTAGTCCGTAATAGATATAATGTTTATATAACAATTTTCACATAAATCAATGAAGCAAAATATAATTGAATTAATATAGATATAGCTTTGATTGTGGTGACATTATTATTTCATAACTTGTAATAGTTACATTGCATACAAGGTGGGAAAATTATGAAAGCAAAGATGACCAAATAAATATAAAATAAAATAACTCCAACCCTAAAGGACACCTAAGGATACTTATTAATACATGATATGATAATAATTTTATTTCATTTATCAATGAATTAATAATGCGTTTTTGGTTGTTAATTAATTATTAACAAAAAATATTTTGTAATATTGCATGTAAATTTACTGAGTTAATTTAATAATTTTATTGACTTTTATCGATATATAAAAATAGAACATTCTAAATAAATACGTTTTATTAAAAGGAAGACACAGAAGCCAAACCTTCACTGTGGCGGTATAGTTAAAGATAAATTCTCCGATTATGAAAATACACAATCAAACATAGAATTAAGAATAGTCCGGGCGATTAAACTACTCTTAAAAGAGTAGTTTTGCATTTTGACCCATTGATTTCTTTGTAGACGTCGTTCAGTACGCAACTCAACGATTTGAATTCAACTATGCCGTGTTGTGTTGTTTTTAAGTGTAGAAATACTGCTGGGATCTTAAAAAAAAAGGATGAGGAGGATTTAATTCAGTTGAAGGTTTAGGCATAGTTATGCCGTGTTGTGTCGTTTTTACGCATAGAAATACTGCTAGGATCCTATAAAAACAGGATAGGATCACATTTCATGCGTAAGTAGGAAATGCACTACTTAAATTTTTTTTTTTTCTATCAGATTGTCAAAGAAAACAAATATGACATTTTATTAGTGTTGCCAGGGTATTTTAATTTTTTACGCTACTTTGGAAAACTAACGAAAATTGGACCTCTCGGATTTAACAACGCCGTGGTAAACATTTGACCGACATTATCTTTAAAACATCAAATATTATTTAACATGACATAAAAATATCCATTTTATGTAAAATAAAATTTGTTTTATTTTTTAAGTTCAAAGTTCATTAATTAAATTACTCTTATTAAATGACCCTTTACTTATCTACTCTGTTGTGTCAATCAATGTTTCCGCGTGTACAATAAAATTTTAGAGAAATCAACAAATTGATTTTTTTTAAATATAATTATCTGTGTTGATTATATTTTTCGCGATCTGGCAACATTACACAGCGACTTCACGCATGTGCGCTGCGAAAGTGGGGGTTTTTTTTTGACACAGTCCGATGTATTCAAATATGATTCTATGCTCCTTCTGGACTATTCTTAATTCTATGCTATCAACCCTGAATCTTCAAGTTTTGAGATAAATACATTGATAGCTAACGAGGGTACCGGTACCTAATAGTATGCTTCTTTACACACTGGAAATAACAAAAACCATGTTCAAGAGAGCATTTTTTATTTTATTGCGATATATTTACACTTTAAATCGCTTCTAGGTAGCTACTTTTTATCACAGATAATTTAAAATACCAAAGAGAAATAAGTCAATTTTAATTTGACATTGAGCATTGAATAGAATTTTACAATTAGGACAGCAGTAACGGCAGCATATAGCGGTTAAGATTTGAAAATTCGAGGTAGCTACGGCGCATGTGCCGTAATAAGCATTGGCAACACTGTGCAAGAAATATTGCCACTAGGAAAAATAAATATTACTACTTGATTTTTTTTATAGTTATATCTTTGTGAAAACACACATTAACATGTCGATAGAGCCAGTTTTGTAATACTGTAATAGACAGTGATAGTAGAAAAGTTCATTATACCGTCTCGATACATACCGATGAAGATAGTGTTAGTAATCACCACAATGGATAAAAAAAAAAACTCTAAACTTTTAAATCAGGAAGCAAGAATAATCTTCAATTTATAAAAATAAAAACAAAGGGAAAATCTGACTTTCTCATTTGGTGAAAATTAAACAAATGTATGTAGGTACAAATTGTGTTTCTTGCTAACGAACATAAGTAGTGCCTACTTATTCAATCAAAACTTTTTTTATAAATTTAATTCACAGAATGCGCATCGATAATAGCATTCCACGTGTTAAAATTGCTATTCTAAGTCAATAAATTAGAGTAGATTTTTTATATGCTTGGTTATTGGAGTGTTATTAATCACATTTATTTTAATCTACTGCTTTACTTCACTGGAGTTTATATGGATCTAGGTTTGTATTAAGATAAGTTAAGGCTTAATTATTCAAAATATTTCCTTACATTAATAACATTTGTGTATTTCTAAAAATTGTAAAATATAAAATTCTATTATTACCTGCACATTTACTTAGTACGGATTAAATCAACTCATTGTTATTCTTTTTTAAATATATTTATAAGCTTATTTTATATAAATTTCATATATTAAAAAAATGTATATAAACAAAAATATAAAAAGAAATGTGTTAAGATTCTGTGGCTCAAACGTAAATTACAGCAAGCTCATTGTCTTGCATTAATTTACTTACACGCAGAAATAAAATAAACCAGCTAAAAGAAGAATCTAAATTTGTTATAAATATACATGTATAGATTTGAATTTACATAAAAACCCAGTATCCCAAAAGCCTTGAGAGGAGTGCCTATGTTATACACAATCTTTTCGCCATAATAATATATTCATAATTCATGTTTTCTCATTTGAGTTGTTGCTGCAATTTTATTGAATAATTACAACAAACAACTTATGTGAAAAAATTATCTTATTCTAAATCATCTCATGATCGGAAATATTTATACACGCCTCTTGTTGTTAAATTTGTAAAATTATGTTTATTGCTGCACCGGCACAATCAATGCCTTCACACTTTTCTAAGCCACGGACCAATACTTGTTTAGCACATAAGAAAATATATGACCATTTCATATTGGCTTCTACCATGCTGACTAAACATTGATTATACCAAAGAACATAATACATACGCTTTATTAATTTTACACCTACTTCTAACATCGCAACTTGTTGCAGACAGTTATTAAGTGAAAAACCAAGAGTTTTAACTAACTTATACATTATATCATAATTCAATGTCACCGCTTTTGTATATCTGTGGTACTCTGATTATTGAATGAAAACATGGTGTTTGAACCTGATCAAGAATGTTTATATAATGTATTGAAACAATGTTCCATGGTTGGCCAATATCTATGTGATAAATTTAAATTAAAAAACTTGATATATACTGACATATCATTTGCTTTATATAGTAAGCCATAAATATATGTAAATGTTGACTAAATTGCTGCCTCATGAACTCGGTGAATATAAAATTGAGGGTTAATCAAAATATTGAAATTTATCCAATGCATACAAATTGTACTTATTTGTAAAACGATTGTATTATACTGTGTTCATACAAAACATATTGTTATTCTTTTTAGTTGCATTGTTTCATATACAAAACGGAAACTGTAATACCTGTTTGGTTGAAAAATTACTACAATTATGTAAAAATCGCAAGAAAAAATCTCCACACAATAAATATATATTTTATTTTTAAACAGTATTTTAACTACTGACAAATTTAAGTTAAAAGCTTTTTCAAAGTGCTAAGTAACATTTTGAAATTCATTGTTAACGATGTACATAGATTTCAATTTAATTTCATGACTGCCATAAAAAGCTGTCACGCTGATAATTTTAGTAGACCCATCTAGTCATTGTGTATTCCAATCATTAACAAGTCGTAATGTTATCATTGAAATTCCTAATTTCAAACATGTACTTTTATATTTTCTTAATTTGCTAGTCTTTTTTTGAAGTCCATGTAAATAAAAAAGATATTCTTGGGATTATTTTGATGATCACGTAATAAAAAATATTGCAGCAAAAAAAATGCAAACTGGTGCGTTATATAAAATAAGCGAGCAAATGTAATACGTAGGGATTCTTTAGTTTTGCAATGTTCGGTTCAAAATAAATGCATTTTTTCTATTAAATGTCACAGAAGCAATCACCAGGTACATAATACTCATAGATTTGATAGAAAAATTTGAATGGTGAAATCATATAATATTTATGTACTACCAACATATTTCTTACAACAATATTTTGTAAACTATAAAACTGTTTGGTACTTTTTACTAAAAATGTACATACAAAATTAAAATGACCAGAAACTTGTCAATTTTTTTCACGTTTCTGAATTTACATAAAACATCAAAGCCATCTGGATCTGATAGCCAGAAATTCTAATGAAATTAATGGAAATCATTGACAACTGACTGATCCAAAAATTATTTGAAGTATTTTGTAAAATTCTATGTAGTTTTCATATGAGTCCTCAATTATGTCTACCGTAAGTTTAAAGTGTATAATTCACAGCCTTGGTTCGGGAAGCGGGTTAGAAAAGTAAAATATAATTGTAACCAAAACATTAGGAATATTTAATGAACGATGTACATTTGCAATTATTATAAAGTCTTATTTACAAAGCGAGTGATCAATAACATACACGTGCGTTGCGGGAAACAACTACAGCAGTTTGTTTAAATAAATAACTGTTGGGTGAATTCTGTAAAGAAATTAAACATTAATCACAGCACAGCTGAAAATACTGAGTGATATTAGTGTTACGCAACCTAAATAATAAAAGTTTATTATGTTGCTGTACCAAAGAATTTTGTATAGAGTTCACCAAATTCATTCACATTTTATCAGAAACTGTACATGAAAAACATCTAATAGCAGTTGAGGGTTACGGTTTATTTTTAGTGATTTTTCTTATTTGATCTTAAGCCAACTCAGATCTGTAAGTATAATGGCTAAAATTAATCGATGGTATTTCGCAATTACATATTATTCGAGGCATTGGCGCATCTTTGTAAGCAAACAAAATATTTTTTTCTTTGAAAGAATCAATTTTTAGATATAAGTAGAAATGTTTTTACAGTTAGTATAATAATATTGTTTCAATGCACCAACTATTTGTAAGATATCCAAATTCAAGAGAACATCGCAATGTTTCTCGAGATAAATTCAAATCGCAATAAACACTGTTTTTACGTACATTCTTCATGATATTAATCATATTCACAAATAGTATTACGTTTGCGCTGATAACCTTCTTACTAAGTGCAAAACATGTTCCTTGATCTTTCTGCAAGATAAACGTGGAGATTTTATATATTAATACATAATACATATTATGTGTACATATATTTATAGGAGAATCAAAATGATATTTTGGAATAATTTCCCACTGAATGATGTTAACGAATACATGTACATATTAAATCATTTATAACAGTTCTACAATGTTACAGTGAAGATCTCTAATATTCCTGTTAAGTACCGCCAACAAATTGATATAATCAAACTGTCCACCTAATATGTATCGAGAATTAAGTGATAAATACCAAATACATTATTGTCAGAATAATATATTGTTAACTATCACCAATGTACCATTCTATGGTTGTGTTACTATGTCCACAACAAATTTGACAGTAATATTTTGTTGACACTAAATGCCTCTGTAAATAATTATAATGTATATATCATCAATATTTTATGAATTTCATTTCATTAAATTAAATCACACGGTCGTCAAACGTCATTTGTGTTTTTTATTACATTCCCAATCATTTACATGATCCCAAGAAGACGGTTACTGCGCTTACTTTGTACAGCAACAGCAACGGCAACAGCTACACTGTAAGGTAGGCTGATCACCATAAAATGCATACTGAGAAATTCTCATCTTGGCGATAATAGTAATGTTGAGATATCTGTCGAAGAAACCGATACCAGGACTCGCTTACAATGGGAAGTTGACGTTTATCATAAATTTTATACACAAAGATTTAGTTTTCTGTAAGAAAAATAGAATATGTATACAATCTTTTTTTCTAAACATGTTCAATAATTACAGGTCACCGAAGAAGATACTTAAATTTTTATGCAAATGTACGCATTTTCATACATAAATATGGATTTTACTTTATCCCATCTCGATATGTACCGATGAAAACGTTTGTAGTTGCCTCCCAGAACGAGTTGGACAATGAATTTATAATGATATAATTACTGTAAAAGCAAAAAAAGGATATGATAATTAAAGATGGAAAATACTCCAAAACTGTGGGCAAAGTAAAACAAATTTGTTTTATAAAGCTGTAATATTTTGTGCACAATTCATGGTGTTATATTTATACAGGGTGTTCATTAAACCCTGTCACATCCAAAACCACAATGATCAGTATGAGCCAGAAGACATATTGGCACATTAAAATAAATTTTTACAACAAATAAAAAATTTAAAAATAAAATATAAAAAACTGGAAATGGTTGTATACTTCTGCAGGGGAGAAACGAGGGGGGAGTCTTAGACAAGGTCAACCGAGCTCCCCTCGCTTCTCCCCTGCAGAGTAAGCAACCATTTGGGTTTTTAAATATTTTATCTTTAAAAATTTTCTTTGTTCGAAATATTTTTTTTAATATATGTCTTCTTGTCCATACTGATCATCGTGGTTTCGGATGTGACACGGTTTAATGAACACCCTGTTTATATATATCTTAATTTAATTGAGTTTTTAGCTCAAATTTGATACATCAATAAAACGATCAGACTTTGACTGGAGATTTGATGTTTGGCTACAAGTATCTTTAATCTATGGTATTATGCCACGTAACTGTGATAAATTAATCTTGTTCCGCTGGTCAAGTTGCTTAAGGACTTTTAAACGAAGTCGATAAACATCTGTGATTAAGCAACTGGTAAATATGTAAGTTAATAAGTACCCCTAAAGTAGGCAAGTGCTGCGGGAACGAGTCAGTCAATTAAAAAAAATTGACCGTTATTGAATACCAAAAATATTTTACCTTATGGAATGACGTTTTACACTTTCTTTTATTTAATGTCTTTTAAAAATGTATAAAGATTGATAAAATCAGTTCTTCAAATATCAGACAGTTTTGCTGTTTAGTCAGGAAACTTCACATTTTGTATCAAAAACATTTTTCATTACGGAGTGACATTTTATTTTATTTCTTTAAAAAAATATATAATAGAGGACAAAGTCAGTTCTTCAAATATCAAAATATACAAATTCTTTAAAATAAGGCGATGAGGAAAAGAAATATCTATTCTAATATAGAAAGAATGCACAAAGAAATCGGTTTGCTCACAGTAAAGCAGCAAATTAAATATAATGTGGCAATTTTGTATACATTAAATAATTAAGGGAATGAATAAAATAAAAACAATAATAAAATTTAACCAACAATGTCATACATATGAAACAAGGAATAAAAAAATAAAAAGATTACCAATGAGGAGAAAAACAGAATCTCAAAACTCATTGTACAAGGGATCGAACCTGTACAATGAGTTACCTGAAGAAATAAAGGAGATAGAAAAGATCGAAATATTTCAAATTAATTTGAAAAAATATGTTATTGAGAAATTTCGATAAAAAAATTGTAATGTTATTAAAACTATATATTAGTTCTTAAGATGTTATGAACTAACTTAATAAAGCATAAATAAATAAATACAGTTTTGTTGTTTAGTCAGGAAACAGGATTTTGTACTTTTTTCTGCTTATTTTCATACAATGATCGGACATATTTGCACAGCTTTTAACTCTTAAAATACTGTGGTAAATAATCCCTTTGCGCGTGGTGATGTAACATCATGTTACCACTAGTAAAAAACGTAATATTTTAAAGTTCAGATGTTTGAATAAAAAACAAACATGGAGAGATACTGTTTAATAATTCCTTTTTCATAATTTATGAAAATAAACATATAATTTAGTCCTGTTATAGCAAAATAAAATAAAAAAACATAAATATTACGCGCGTGCGTCCCACATCACTGTCATCAACCGACCAAAAACTGAATCTGTTTGACACAACACCCGCTACAGAACAGCGTCTCTGTCTTTCTTGTTATGAGTTCTATCTTCGTGCTCTCTTTTATACACATGTGTTGTTGAATTAGCAGAAATTTATCCGTCGCGTGGTAAGGATATATTTTTTTGTATTAACATCCAGCATAGTTATACAAATTTTACTTTCTAAATCCGGTGTGAAAATATCCATTTGAAGATTACAAAAAACAAGAGTTCATCATTAAAAAAAATAAGAGAGATATATCAAGTTGTGTCCTATGTCGACTAGAGAGTTAACCACAGAATGACCTTCTACATTGAGATAATTAAAATCTATTTCTACTTCAAACAGATTTACATATTATGTTACTTTTCATGTTGCCATTTTAAGTTTTTTATAAAACATGTGGAATACAAACTCTACCAAATAATACAATTTTCGGTACAGGTAACATAATTATAATAATATTGAATGTACTGAATTCTATGTTCAAGATTTTAATACATAACATAGAACATTTTTAATGAGTAACTTTCCAGAGTTGGAAAAAATGTCATAAGCTTTATTAGTTTAGTAGAGTTGGGTAGGTAATAATACAAGTTGTAAAGTTTTCAATTGTTGCATTTCTATGATTAAACTAGTTAACAAATTTATAACACATAATATTATGCGTTACAAACATAGATAATAATAGTTAGCCTACGTGCGGTCATGGTGACCCTGCTGATTATAAAAACTCAAATTTCTCACTCACACAAAAAGCTTTGGTCTAACTGCGTCCAATAGCTTCTTATAATGTTAAATCAGTTCTGCGGGTGATAATGTCCATGCTTACCTTTTGTTAACCGCTAAACTTTGCGAGCGGTCATGGCGTAGGTGACAACATTATTATTTCGTATTTTAAAAGATTCCTTAAAATTATTAGCATAATGACAAAAGTAAGGTTTCAGTAAGTTTGTTATATTCTATTTGTTTTTATACGTCAAATAATATGGTAAAGTAAAATTAACAAAAAATATTACCTTAGGATGTGTTTTATTTTTTATTAAAACAGTTTTATCAATTTTTAAATATGAATATTAAAATAAACAATGTAAAAAATTGTACATCTCAATCATGGTGTTTCTATGACCGCATGTATCATACGTAAATAACAATAAATTATAATAATACTAATTTAAATCATATTCATACATCTACCCAAAAATTGATGTTTTATAAGATTATATAAAATATTTTACTTTTCTTAGAACTATTTTAATTTTTTAAATTTACAAATTTTGTATGAATAAATTAGTAGTTTATTTCAATTGGGTACCGTAATATCTAAGTGTGATACAGAGACAGTGTTCTTCACGTGAAATGTGGTCAAAAATTACTTAACAGTAAACAAAAAGTATATAATATATTAAAACCCTGAAATGACATCCTTGGAATTTGTGTTATTCCGCCATTTTTTCATCAATATATCCTACGGTCCAGTGTTTCGGTTGTGTAAAATTTAGCCACGTCAAAATATTTTAAGTGAGCAGGCGATCATCAAAAACAGAAATAAAATGCATAAATTGTAAAGGTGCATATTGAAACCCTGAAATGCCTTCTTTGGAATTTGTTTTAAAAAAAAAAATTAGTATAGCCATGTGATACTGTATTCTACATTTGGGTTTTTTGACAATGGAACAATTTTTTACTTTCAACATTAAACCAGGGGTAGTATTCTGAATCTTCTCTACCCCCTAGAGCAGTGGTCTCCAAACTCAATAAGGATGTGAGCTACTTTCAGAAATTGAACTTGTTTGGTGAGCTAACTATACAAATTCCCTCTTTATAGTTTTTTATCATCGGCCCTTATCGTATCATAATTAATATTAGTTTAAATAAATTAGGACATCAGATTAACAATAAAAAATTAAATTCATACTTCAACATTTATTTATAATCAAAATAATAATTGAGAATAGTGTGATTAAAAATTAACATAAAAGTAAAAATAATTAGTGAAAAGAATGGCATTCACTTTAGTCCACAATTTTTTCAATTCTCGGTGAGTACCTTGTCACTCCCATCCGAATGCAATTATCAAGATGTAAATATGTGAATCTGTTTCTATATTTACTCTTAACAACTTTCATAGTGGAAAACGTTGACAGCAACCTTTTAAGCATTTCGTTAAAATTTAGCACATTTTTTATTTATTTTCTGAGTTCAATAATAAAATTTACCAGGCAAATTTAATATCCTACCCGAGCCGCCGAAAAAGCTTCGGCGAGTTACCATGTGGCGATCACTGCCCTAGAGAGTGGTTAATTTGGGGATTTTTATTTTTTTAATACGACACATTGCTTCATATAATGGCCACACTGATGATTTAAGGTCAAATGAAGTATAAAACTGTGCGGTTTTGTCATAATTAAGTATTTTGAGTAATGCTTAAGGTAGCAATAATGTTCTCAATGAAAATCATCATGTTTGATTTCATGTGTTCATATTTATTTGAGGTTTAATCATCAGTGTGGCCCGATATGAAGCAGAATGTAAATGCATGCGAAAAAATAAAATCTGTAAATTAATCACTCTCTAGGGGGTAGAGAAGATTTAGAATATCACCCCAGGGTGTTAAAGATGGGAGTATTTTGAAATAAAATAGCATCGTATAATATAAGTGTTATACTTTCACAAGTGCCATGTTTATTTAAATTATTTATTTTTTTACAAGTTGACAGATTCTATAATATTTATATAATATAAATATTTGTATGAGAATAAATATTATACATGGAGAAAAATAAGACTACAGGTGTTTGGTATAAAAAGCGGGAAAACATAAAAGCAAAGTTTTATTGTAATATTAAGTAATGCAATATTATGGTAAATGTCTTATTTAAAACACGTTTTTGTTTCAAAATTATTTGTATATGCAACTGAAAAAACTGCAAAAGTGTGGGTATATAAAAATATGTAACTGGAAAAAAAACTTTCTGTAACCTGAAGTAACATTTTACATATTGGTTAGAACTAGGAGGCATTACATAATTAGTTATGATAACTTATCAAAACGAAATAAGGATGGTGAATAGATAAAAGAAATAATAAAAAATGTAAAAACTTGTATAAAATTTCCAGTATATTAACCCTTAAATGCATCGTGGTAGAAATTTCATGACATACTAAATATTTAGGTATAATTATTTAAAATCATAAATAGTGGAATATTTTTTTAATCTGGTAATAATTTAGAGAGTTCACCTATGAATTTAAGAGAAAATAAAATCCACCTTCTGTAAATGATTTATGTCTGTAGAAACGCGCGTGTTTGTCATTTCTGGAGTTATGCAAAGTTTTATATTCAAATTACTCGGTTATTTATAATGTAGCAAAGATAAAAATGTGGAGCAAAAACTTTAGTATTCGTACATATTATGTGTTCTAAATTGATTTCTTGAGTCCATATTATGGGAGAGAAGCGTTCATTTTCTTTCCCGTTGTCTGTGGTTTTGTATCGTCTATTCCTGGGTCAATGTCTTAATCTATAGTTGCTCTGTCCGTTTCCGCCGATTTGGTATCCCAGTCATCCAAGGATTTTGTTTTTTCATAAAGCGTAATTTTCCCAACGTGCTACGACGTTCGTCGGTTTTGTCCCATCATTTCGAAAAAATCTCATATATTCCTGGGCAAAACAGCGTTACCATCAATGAACACTTTTAAGGACGGTTATATTATTTAATTTACATCATGAAAATTCCGCATTCTCGCGTATAACGATCAATAATCATCGTGTTTTGGGGTTTGTTTACAAAACGCCATTTTGACAAGCACGGATAGTGTTTAAAAAACATTGTGAGTGTGTAATATTGTTAAGTGTTGACGCTTGAAGTTGACTTACTATAAATACGTATACAAACGATCTTCGTTTAAATCTTTGAAATTATTTTTCACCGTCGTAAACAAACGACGCCATCTTGAAGATCACCCGTTGTGTGTTTACAAACATCGCGCGAGTGAATATTTGAAGTGTGACGGATAATTGATTTATATATGTGACAGATAACTCATTTACTAAGAATTTCGTGCTTCATGTCAAATTTTGAAATACGTATTTCGTGTAAATTTTAATTTTATCTCGATTGTCGGTAAACATCGGTCGTCATTTTGAATACTTCGACCTCTTTAGTTTTTAGTACTAAGTTTATCCGACTTTTTAAATAATTCTGTAGACTTTTTGAGTTAACAATGGGTGATGCAGAAAATGTTCAACCTCACTCATTATCGCCGGTAGCTGGGCCCTCTCGATGCAGCGAATCTCGAAAAAGATCTCGCAAATCGCCCGGTCTTTCGTCGTCAGACACAGTCTCCTGAACCGCGACAGCAAAAGCCGCTAAAAGTGGTGACGGACCCGAGAATCGACTATCTAGTCCAACAGATCGGAATTCTGACTGACGCTGTATTTCAAAATCAAACCGCCACCAATGTCGCGGCGCCAGGTGACACTTCTCCCGTAGAGTCAAAATTGCAAGAGGACGAAGATTTTCTTAAACAACCTCCCGGACTAGAGGAGCACGAGGATGCTCAAGTAGAACTGCACCTGGGTTTCCAGGAACCCAGCACAACAGTCAAGGAACCGGTCCATCCAAAAGCTAATCCTAACAGGATTCGAGCATTAGAAAAGCTCCAACACTTCGACAGTGAAAACTGGCCCGGCGTGCGATATGCGGAGGTCCAGAAGAAATTTCTGGCAGATTCGTCATTCGTTGAACTCAAAGTCAACGATGAGCTCAGACACTGCGATGTCAGCTCTTCTACTCAGGCTTCACTTGAAAAGTCTTTAGCTGGTCTATCGCACACCCTACTCATACAGAAAGAGGAGTTTCAGTCAGGGCTCCAAGCACTGGTGAATTGGGCCGCCGACAAGAGCACTGCTCTCAACAAAAAGTCCTTATTTGATAAGGTCAAATTTTTGTATGCTCCTGACTCCGCATACCAAAGGGTTTCTGAGGACATTCTTTAGATGGTATGTGGCAGGCGAACAGAGGCGGTGCAATTTCGCAAAAAAGCCATCCTCGGAGAAGTTAAAGATGAGCACGTCAGAGAGGGACTTAGCAGAATTCCTCCTAGCTCGGAACACCTGTTTAGCAAGAGAAATCTGACGTCTTTCTTATCTAGGGTAGGTACTTCCGACAGGTTGACAGGAAAACCGGTGATATCTCAACCTTCATTGAAACCTCAGGTACCTATAAGGAAAAAGCAAGACAACCAGTTTTTACGTGAACAGCGAAGGCCTCTCACTAGCAAAAATCATGGTTTTCCCAGAGGAGGGGCTGGTCCCAGGGGGAGGCAAGCCCACCTCTGCTGGTTTAAAAGGCAAGCCTAGAGGAAGGCACACCCGTAATTGACGCCAGAAGGAATCCATTTCGCGAGGGGTGTTTAAAGTTATTCCAGGCAGCTTGGTCAACACTGGGAGCACCAACATTTATGCTGAAAATGATCAAGGGGACACGGATACCCTTCGGGTCAACCCCTTAATTGATAATACTACAAAAAAAGACTTGAAACCAATTTTGCACACCGCCTTCTGCCGAGATGGACTTCCAAATAAAGGAACTTACCGAGACCGGTGTTCTGGAAGCTGCGGACTTCTCTTTCAGCTACCTATCGAAAATATTCCTAACACCAAAATCGGACGGCTCCTTACGGATAATCTTCAACTTGAAGTCTCTGAATCTGTTTTTAGACCCTACTCCCTTCAAACTAATAAGCCACTACAAAGTTCCGGAATTTTTGCAACCAAACGATTAGTTGACAAAAGTTGACCTCTCACAAGCCTATTATCATCTCCCGATCGCACCAAAGCATCAGAGATTCTTGCGCTTGGTCTAGCGAGGAAATTTACTTCAGATGACAAGTCTGCCCTTTGGCCTTTCATCTGCTCCCAGAATGTTCGCGACCCTTACAAATTGGGAAGCCGAGTTACTGCATCGGAAGGGTATACGGACAATCATGTATCTCGGCGACTTCCTCCTTGCGAGCCAATTCAAGGACAATCTAGACCAACAAACAGTAAAAAAAAAAAAGCAGTAGATACTCTACAATTTCTGGGGTGGAATGTAAATTTCCAAAAGTCAGTGCTCTCCCCAACACAAAACACAGAATACCTGGGGGTCGTATGGGACATGCGCAACAATTGCAAGTTGCAATTGGCATTCCACCAATCACCTGTCTCGGGGAAAAACAATTCCGGAGTGGCATCTTTTACCAGCAGCCACCCAACTAATTTTCAATTACTTCGGACAACTCGACATAGACCTGTTTGCTTCCAAAACGGCACACGTGACTTCAACATATGTTTCAAGAGATCGCACAGACTCGCGCAATCTTTCAGAACGCTTTCAGTCAATGTTGGGATTACAATCTTGCCTGGATTTTTCCCCGCCAAACTTAGTACCACGAATCCTAGCACACCTGAACAAGGCAACCGGAACCTTTCTTCTTGCAGTCCCGAGGTGGTCGAGGGCATTCTGGCGACCAGACTTAATATGCCGATCATTAGCACCGCCATTGAAAATAGCCAACTTGGGATCTGTACTAATCGACACATCAACCAGCAAACCTCCACCCAAAATCCAAGAACTGGAAATAGAAGTATGGAAAATTGGGGGTGGGACAGCGTTTTGAACAGCTGGAATCTAGAGAAGAATTTACTACTATCAGGATGGCGAACTTCGACACTAAATACTTATATGCCAGCTTGGGACAGGTGGTGCCGCTGGGCCTAAAAGAACAATTTCCATCCTAACAAACCGCAAACCAGGTGGCCAGGTACTTGGCACAGTTGTTTATTGAGGAGAAATTGTCATATAACACTATACTAGTGCATAAGTCAGCGATAGCAACGTTCTGTAACCCAATGGCTGAAGATAGTCTTAGTTCAAACTTTTTGGTAAAACATACCCTGAAAGCGATAGCCATGGCAAAATCTACTCTTCCAAAATCTCCAATCTGGAATCCAGAGATTGTAAAAGACTGGCTATGTAAAAATAGTCCTAAATTAAACTCCCTATACGAGATCTCGTGTAGAGTGGCAACACTATGGCTGCTCTCAACAGGACGGAGAGTACACGACTTGACGTTCGGAAGGGAACCTGCAGGACGAAGGTACATCCATTATCCTACATCCGTCTTTCGGATCAAAGACAGACACCCGGTCACACCAGCAATCCAGCTGGAAACTTTTAGAATCACTAGAACCTAACATAAACCCGGTCTTTTAGATAAGAAATCTAGTAGAATTGTCAAAGGATCTGAGATCGGATGTACTAAAATGTTAAAAAGTGTGAAAAAGTTGTAAAGTGATGTTAAAAATATCAAATTAAATAAGTAATGGTGAAATGCAGTACGATAAAAATTTACACCACTATGCTATTTTTTCGATATTGTACTTTTTATGACATTAGGATTTTTATTATTTTTCCTCAAAACTACACTTTTAAATACATTATTATTTTTTTAATGCGATACAAAAAATCATACATTTAAGAGTTAAATAAAGTTAGCAACTTTTTATAGAAACATAAACATTAAAAAAGCTTGCTGACAAAAATCAAAATTTGAAAGAAAAATTACATACATATAGTATGTATGTAAAATAAGAAGTATTTCAATGGCAACGTAAATATATCATATACAGTAAAACCTCGTTTTTACATTCCTCAATTTTATGTTTTCCCGCTTTTTACACCGAAATGTTCAGGGTCCATTTTTCTTCATACAAATATACCCCCAATTAACGTTTTTTACATTTTTCATCACCCCGGTTTTATGCTTAAAAATTTTCGGAATTCATTTGATGTGTCAATAAAGCCCAAATTATGTCGTAATAATGATGCCGCGGCCCGCGCGCCACCGCGTGTGCCACGTGAATGAAGAATAAAAACAGGTAAACAACTAATCAAGGATAAATTACTGTCTTAACCTAAATTCAAAGCAGGTGCAGTGTAATGGACCTTTTTGTTTAAATGTCTTCCTTTAGAGTTGGTCTTAATTTTCATTTGAACAAAAACATCATATTGACTAGCACAAATCATGATACACAGTTGACAAACGTTTAGAATCAATAAAGTTTTAATATCATTAAATTGCGATGTTTAAAACATAACTATAGAAATATTTAAAGTTATAAAAAAGATGGTTCAAAAAGCCGCGATCTACACGAGTTGTTTTTAGTCATACCATAGAAAAAAAAAGTGATAACATATAAATAAAATTTCCCAACATTAAGGGGAAAAATTATTTTATGCAAATTCAAATTTCTATTTTTGTTTATTTTAAATTTACACATAAAATAATTTTAACGTGGTGTTTTTAAATCAAATAAAAAAACAGATTACATAATATTGTTTAAAAAAATATAAAAATATTTTTAGTAAAATCATTTAAAATAGGTCAAAAAAAATATTGACAATTTCCACTTATCACCGTTTTTACTATTTTTCTGAAAGTATATGTACACAATAATGTAGCAAATCAATATTATTTTTATGTAATTCCTATTTTTTCCATACATTTTTCATTTCCTCACTTTAGCGTTTTCCTCAGTTTTACACTTTTTTTCTTGCTCCCTTGAAAAGGGTAAAAAGGGGGTTTTACTGTAAATACAAAGTTATGTCATTTAGAGTAAGCATCCATATGAAGTCGCAAAAGAAAACAGTGCAGTACTTAATTCTAAAAAAACATAATGCAGATTCCGTTTATAATGAGTGTCTTACTTCATTTTAGATAAATATTTTAATTAAAGAAAACAAATACATACCCACTTACAATCAGGGTTCAAAAAACACTTTATTAAATAATTATTTTTAGTAATAGTATTTTTCTAAGTCAGTATGTTATATAATAGCATTTCTTGCCGACATTTGAGACAGTATTGTAGCGTCTATTGTCTGGGTTAAACTAATGCTGACTTCATAAAGTATGTGAACCACTATGAAAGTCTACGGAATATTCTTGATTTTCGATAATGGCTATAAATTAGATCAATCTTAAGTCATATGCGTTGATTATTTATTCTTATTCTTGCCACCAATCCCTTATCTATATAAAATGTATATAAAATGCAAATACAAAAATGAAATAAATGCACTAAACGCAAGGTTCAACATAATTGCCGGGGAAGAGCCCGGTAATTCCATCCATGACGCCTTCCCACCAACCATCGTCATTCTTCTTCAGTACATACACCACTGCACTTTCCTGGAAAGAAAGCTCGTCCTCTTTGTCGGCGTAATAATCATAAATAGCCACCACTGAAATAAATAAGAAAGTGAGACAAGTACTAAATGACATCACATCAATATTGTTTAAAACCATTTTACTTCAATATATTCTATGACAAATCCAAATTATGACCAACACTCGCCTACAACTACACAATGGGCTTTCCTAGTCTGTTTCTAAAATACCAATAAAAAATTAAAGAAGAAATAGTATTTCTGCATTCAAAATAATTTTTCCATACATACACACTCTCTTTAATGTTAAGGATGTGTGAAAATATAACATAAGTACATGTATATATTTTTTTAAAAGAGTTTACTCAAATTAATTTTTACTCGCTTAAGTTAGCATATATGTATTTATAATTTTATTTATTTGAACGCAGTGGTGAGAAAACAATGTTTTCAATGGCTTATCAATTGTAAATTTTATTTTCTCATGTTTGTTATTTCCAAATCCTTTTGTAATTAATATTTTGGACTCTTTTTGTCAAATAACTATTCATTTAGTTTAAAAGGGTCGGTAACAAGACAATGTAACAAGAGCAAAATAAGAGAGTGGCTACTCGATGAAAAGTTTATATATGAATAGTTATTCAACTAGCTTATGGGTAAATATTTTATTTTTTATATATTTTCTTTCTTGTATTTGAAAAAAACAGTTTATTTGTATATACAGGGGTAGGCGCTCGAAGTGTTCCCAACTCCACGCTACTGTAGCAACCAAACGGCTAATGACTGCGCTCATGTTTTGACACATGTCAGTTTGTTAAATTGTTAATAATTCGACTGAAGCATATCCTTCTACGTCACAGTTAAAAAAGGTTGTCGAAATGGAATTCAAACTCAAGTGTTATTGCTCTGTATTTGGCTGGAAAATCGCAACCAGCCATTATGAATGAGCTACGACATTTACATGTGAACAAAATGTTTGTGTATTGGACTATTTCACGTTACAATGATACTGGTAGCATAAAAAACGCCATGGAGGTGGACATCCAAAAACAGCAACATCAACAGAAATGGTTCGAAAGGTAAAGGCCAGAATTCAACATAATCCACAACAAAGCGCAGTTCAATTGGCGAACAATCTCAATGTGTCTGCTCGTAGCATGGGGCGCATATTAAAAAATTAACTAAGATTGAAGCCCTACAAAATACAAAAAGTGCAAGATTTAACGCCTGCACAAAAGGCAGTTCGCCTAGCAAGAGAAAAGGTATTAAAACACTTGCACGTTGGTGGCGAGTTAGAAAATTTGGTCTTTTCTGATGAAAAAATTTTTACAGTTCAGCAATATGTAAACAAACAAAACGATCGTGTATGGTTACAGTGCAAATTAAAAGACAATTTGAACCAGCGAATTGCTCTGTGAAAGCAAGTGCCTGCATCAGTGATGGTTTGGGCCGCGGTAACTGCCACAGGACGCTCACCAATTGTTTTCATTGAACAGGGCGTAAAGATAAATCAGCAAATCTACCGTGAAAAGATTTTAAATGACGCGTTGTTACCTTGGGCATGAAAAAATTCGGTGGAAACCAATGGACGATTCAACAAGACTCGGCACCATCCCATAAAGCCCACGAAACCCAATGTGGAACTTTTTCTTGTAAAAACATTGGGTTTCGTGGGCTTTATGGGATGGTGCCCGAGTCTTGTCTGAATCGTCCATTGGACTTTCCACCGAATTTTCATAGGCCAAAGTATCAGCTAAAAGATTAGACAGCCTTAAAGATAGTCCTTCGCCGAGAATGGCACAAAATTCCATCAGCCCACATTCGTGCAGCGTGTGAAGCCTTCTTGGACAGGCTCGATGCTTTTATCCAGGCTTAAGGTGGCGACATCGAACAATAGCATATCAAAAAAAAAAGATTTTTTTTTACGATTTACTGAAGTTTATAAATTGAAAAAATGAAAATCGATAAAATTACATAGTTTTTAATTGGTAACACTTTGAGTGCCAACCCCTGTATGTTACTGATATTTCCGACTGTTAATTATATCTATAAATTCATTGTTTTCATGAATTAAGGTAATATTATATTATATAAGTTAGTATTAATATAAATCTCCACCAACAAGCTACAGAAAGTAACTTGGCAGGATTCCAGTTACTTGTAAAAATGTAAATTTAAAAAAAAAAAAATGAATTAAGGAAATATTTGAAGAATGATTCTAAAAGCTAAAATTATCACAAGACAAGGAAAATAATACTGTTGGAATAAATACCTTTTTCGATGTAATTCTTTGGCACCCATCCTGGAAGATCTTCCTCATCGGGAACTATGGTCGGCATCATTCCACCCATTGTGCCTTGTCCCGGCTGATAATGCTGGGTATGTGATACCATAACACCTTGTTGCTAAAATATTTTCAAGAAATAATTCATATTCACATATTTTTTAAATAACTTATTCGTAGAAAAATAAAATAAATAATTTAAGCCTTTAACGATATTCCTTTAAAGGTTAGGATAGGTTTAGTTAAATTTAATAATACATCAAATAAGTTTTTTTTACTTAACCTAATCCAACTTATCCTAACCTAACGCAGCGGCTTTTGGTTCAGCTGTTTCCAAAGGGCTAGCTTTCAACCAGCCAACATGCATTGATGTACAAATTCAAATATACTTTGAACTTTACCCATGTTTCCTGGGTGTTACGGAGTAACATATACATGTTGATTGAAAAATGACTACATTGTTTGAAAAAATACAAAATGTAAAACTAAAAATCATTAAAAATATTGTTAATCCTGTTTTTCCCAGTTTTATAACGAGGAGGCTTAGTAGTTCTTTTATTTATTTTTGAATAGACTATTAGATTAAGTAAATTTCTTTGTTTTTTAAAATGTATTGTACTATAATTATATAGTTATGTATTTTTTTTAATTACTTCTCATGTAACGTCTCAAGTTCTCTTCCCCTTCTTCTCAGTGAGTTCTGCTGATATTTGTCAGTTGACTCACTGTAAACTAGAAGTCGGTCTCAACTTTCTTATCATTGGTTGCTTCGAAAGAACTAGTGTCGTCACGCAAAGTAGTTTTTATTAAAATCATTTTTTCATACATTTTCAAGGAACTTAAAAAGACGTACAATTTAACGCTCTAATTTCTACCGTGCATAAGAATACATTTTTTAAATCTAACTTCCCGTAGGACCGAACATCCTCGTTGAAATTTTTCTGACAGCATTTACGATTCACTCTTGGTCAAATTTAATTCCTTTTTGTCATACATTTTTAATTTCCTCACTTCAACATTTACCTAAGTCATACACCTTTTGTCACTTCCTTGAAAAACGTATTAAAGGTTTCATTGCATTGAATTATACCTGTAACATATGAGCCTGTCTTGGTCTGCCAAAAGCGGCGTGTTCATCCTCATCAGGAGGTGGGGGGGGTGGTAGAGGAGGAGACACGGAACCTCCTCGACCTCCCGCAGATGCACTACTGAGAGATGACATGCGCTAAAACAAATAATGCAGTTTGGGCTTTTATTTTTGGAGATTTTCTTTTCGAATGGTTAATTTTATAAATTCATTGGATACATAAGAAATAATATTCCCATAGTCAAATTGACAAATATGTAATTATTGGTAAAATAACTTATTTGAGAATTTACATACACTAAAATAGAAACAAAAAAAAATGCTATTTTCCAAAATTTCTTACATTCTGCAAATCCTATAAAACAAAAACTCTCATCTCATTTAGGGCTGGTTTTATAAACATACACTAGAAAGTTTGATACCATTTTTGACCAATATTTGGTATAATGGCCGATTATAGCATTTTATGAGCGCTCATAAGTTACGAGTCATTAAAATAATAAAATTAAATGAGAATCGTTTTTTCAAAACAAAATATCGCCTCACATGGCAATTCAAGTTTAAAAAAATATATATTAAAGTCAGTATCCAGACGCATCGATTACCGGAAAAAAACTTGTCAAAACATGCTTAAAACCGGCTTCAAAGAATATCAAAGTCTTACCGTTTTCTCAAAACACTACATTTTACCGTATTTAACCCTTACGCTGCTACGCAGTTTTTCAAGAATCTAATCAGAAATCCTCTTATTTATACATTTCAAAAATATTTTATCGAATACGTTGTTTTCCAAACACACTACTGTTTTATCAATTAATAGCAATTCCAAGAAAAATCTTCCATTCCATAAATATCTAATTCAAACCCAATGGAGTGAGCAAGATAGAAAATTCGTGCCACAAATAGACAATTTTCGTACAGCGGTTGTAAACCCTTTCTAAATTGAAAATAAAAACAAAAAAAACTGATCTCGTACTGCAATCTCAAGGCGCATTGTTATTATTGAAACGAAATAATTATGATAGTTTTTTTGTTGATTGCGGGGCAAAGTGCTCTGTTATATATTATCAAACCTACCACTTCCATCAATGCATGCTAAACAAAAATTGAGTAAAATATATCTTGAAATTCGTTGCAATAGAGAGGGAAAACATTTTTGCCAAGGGAATATGGAAGTCTAGGCATTTACAGGACTTATAATCTGTCATTGGCTGGTTCAAATGACCACTTTACACACTGCAAAATATTCACTATTCTGGGTATGTTTACACATCCACATTCATGATTATTTTTACATTACCTCAACTCTTCCATCTGTTGACTTTTGCAAACTAAAAGAGCTGAAGCTTTTATTGATGTCGGTGAGTTTCATCTGGATAAATTTTTTTACCTCCTAGGTAATGCCTAAAAATACTATTTTTATGCAAGTTATTTTAATCAACAATATTTTGAGAATGGCCAAATGTTTGTAGGGAGTTATTTAGATTGAAAATTAAAGGTAACCGGTAAATGTACTAAGAAGTGATATTATTTCTTGGTAGTTGTTATAATATAATTTTAATTTTAAAAATAATGTTTTTGTACAACTGTCTCACAAATTGATATCTCTTCTAAGAAAAATATTCCGTTTCACTAATAGCTAGTTCACGCATAATGGATTGAGCGAGATAGACAACAGTTGCCGAAATTACAAACAGCTGAGGTAAATTGCATATTTTTTACATTTATATATATTTTTAATCTTACTTTGTTACTCTAACTAACAATTTAACTCTGCAAAGCGTCCTTTTAATTATGAATAAAATTTACAAAATATATCATTCCAAATGATAACGGATAGTGAAAGTGATAAAGAAATAATAGTACCTCGTCGAGAAACTCGGAGGCTTAGCAGCTGAACCTATTCCGAAAGTGAATTAGACAATAACGATATTTTTTTAAGTGATAGTGATAATAATTAATAATATGACTCTTACGAAGATCACGAAATCGAAGAAGCTTTTTCTGAAGTATTTTTGGATCAATGCTGATATACCTCATTTACGTTTTGTTTGTAGAATAGAGTTTGTATATAAATAATTACGCTTTGTTAGTAGAGTAATAATTACTACCTAATGAACAGCTAAAACATTTTGATTTCCCATTACTGTGGGTGCCCATTATAATAAATTAACAAATGATTTTTTTAATATTCAAACGTCCTAATTGACAATCATTAGGTTCCATGGTGAATTATTTTTATGTTTTATGGCTCTTTACTTATTTGTTTATATTCTTAATTATGGGGTTTTTCGGTGATATAGGGACCTCACTAGATAAGAGTATTTATATTAAAGGTAAAGTATTCAATTAGTTATTCATTACGGAAGTACATCAATATTTTCGTAATCACTGAATCAGGTTTAATAGCGGGGAAAACACCGAATATAATTATTTTCCTCAAATGTCATATAAGTGATTAAAAATCATGCTATTAACATTGATTTATTTTTTATTTCACTGTTTCTGGAATGTTAACAAGTTCACTGTTTCAGGTCCCGACTAGCTAGAAGTTTCCTGTGTTTATTCGTTTCTCTTTTCTTAAAATCACTGCGAATTTAAACATCATAAGTAAATTTACAATGAGGATGTTTAGTGGTTTAAAAAAAAATGTTAATAGACAAAGCTTTTTTTTTCAATTTTTATGTATCGTATTATCAGCGCTACGATCTTTTAAAGTTTTGTATTTCTGACATTAATCCGAGTGTGACGTCACAAGGTTTCTTCCGCTTCTTCTCGGTTAGTTCTGTTGATTGGTCCATTGACGATTAGCAAACCGGAAATCTTAAACAACCCTCTTATCATTGGTTGATTCATATGAACAAGTGACGTCGTTCAAAGTTGTTCGTTTTCATTAAAATATTTTTAATTATTTTTTATTCATTTTCAAGAAACTTTGCTGCACAATTTAATGCTTAAATTTTTACTGCGCGTAAGAAAATATTTTTTGTATTAAATTTTCCGTAGGCCTGAAATAGGTACGAAACTAAATAATAACCTGTCGAATAGTAATTTGTATGTTTTGAAAATGTTTTATACCACTGACGGTTAAGTGCAACAAGCAGTTCCCGAATTCATTTACCCTTTTGGGGATTATGACGTCAGCATCAGTCTAGTTAGAACTTTATGATAGGGATTAACAACAACGATATATCGTTGTTTAGCAGTATAAGGGTTAAGTCCCGCTGCCATATTTGATACGGACAGTTTTGACACATTGCTATTTGATTATTTCTTTCGTTCTTAACTTAATTCATTTGTGATGTGAATATTTCTAATAACTTTTTTTTTAAAGGCCTGCTAACTGCTAAGTAAAAAAATCTCTCTTGGATTTTTTTCTTGCAACAGGCGGGAATCGAACCCGCGACGCCAGTTTCACAGTTGGCCATTTAACCAGCTACGTCACGGTGCCTGTTTCTTTTTATTTTACATTGTGTTGTATAAGGCAAACATTATACACAAAGTATTATTAGGTATACAACCAATAAAACAGATACACCTAACGTCATTGACCTACTAGCAATTGTATAAATTTTATACTAATAATATTGGAATTTGGAACATTGCTTAGAAAAATAAATAAATTATGACTAGAATTTGAATTCTGATCAAAATACTTATCAGTGACCATCAGTTAACAAAATCGGTTAATTAAACGCACATCTATCAGTTATTGTCACAGACAGTTAACGATTCGTATCACTTATGGAAGTTTGATAGATTGTTTATAAAACCGACCCTAAATAATATGTAATGAAAAAAATACTGAGAAAAACCAAATAATAATTAAACACTCATTTGATTCATAATAAAAAATAACATTGCTTTTTGTCGATATGATTGGTGACCAATGATCATCTTAAAATTCAGTTGGATAAAAAAAAACATATATGTTTTAACTTACAGCACCATGACCAGAATGCATCATGTGTTGTCCATGATCTCCGCTGTCTGATCCAATCAACGGAGACGGAGGAGCTGAAGGAAAAACAATATTCATTATCTGTTTTATCTTAGTGTACCGGGAAAAGAACTTGCATACATAATACTGCAAAGAGTTGGTCATATGCGGAACATAACAACATACGTTGTATTCTACAGGAGAAAAAAGAACTTATTAGTTCCTTGGCTTTGTGCTTTGTTAATTACGAAAAAGCGTTTGATGGTCCACAATGACCTACAATGTTTTTCGTGTACCCAAACTTAAGACAAATTTGACAATAAAAACTCTATTTTTCAAATCTGTTTTAACTTGAGCCATTTTCACTAATTGGACAATGAGGAAGTTCAGTGGTTTTTTTAATTTTTTTTTATTTGTTAATAGACTGTTAAACTAAGTCAAAAAATTTTATTTTTAAATTTTATATATAGCATTATCGGCGCTACGATTTTTAAAGTTTTGTATTTCTGAAATAACTCCGCGTGTAACGTCAGAGGTTCATTTCTGCTTATTCTCATTCAGTTCTTCCCATTGGTCCAGAAGCGACAAGCAGACCGGAAATCTTCCATAGCTCTCAGATCATAGGTTGATTCACATGAACCAGTGACGTCATTTAAAGTAGTGCGTTTTTATCAAAATATTTTTTATTATTTTTTCTGTACATTTTCAAGAAACTTTGGGGTACAATTTAATGCTCTAATTTTTACCTCGCGTAAGAAAACATTTTTTGTATCCAATTTCCCGTAGGGCTGAAGTTCCTCATTTCCCTGTTTTTATAGTGGCGGATTAGTGATATAGTAATGTTTAATTTTTTTCTTTCTTATGCATATATAACATTAGTTATATGTATCTATCTACCAGTTGAAACAGTTGGTTAGATACAATTTATTAAAGAAAAAACTATTTTCACAAACCATGGGTTATAATTAATATGCATAATTTATATAGCACCATTTATGTGAAAATCATCACAAGGGTGTAAGAAGATATTGCTTAGTGGCAATGACCTAACCTTAAAACTTGTATTTTTACTGTTATTGTACATAAAATCTATAAATAAATCAAATAATTAGTCTGATGCGCAAGGTCCAGGATTCCTACAAACATTTATTTATTTATTTATTTATTTACGGACAAAGTCCATTATAAACATTACAATTAAAAGAAATTTTTACAAAGGAATAAAAAAATATAAGGAACAGAAATAAGCAGCAAAGACAGATGATAGATTTTTTAGATTAAGTAAAAAGCATAGGCTAACTATACAGATTCTTTAGCTGATTTGTAAAGAAAGACATCCTTACACCATAATAATCAAGATCTTGATGATCGTTCACCCGCCTGATCATTCTGGGCAAAGGCGACTGTGCACCATAATTGGTCCTGTAGTGACCGAGGAAAAGCATTTCATTATTTCTTAGTCTACGGGTGGGAACGTTAAAAAGAATCTTTTGCAAAATTTCAGGGGCATCAATGAGACAGTTCATAATTTTATACATGCAGATTATATCTGCAATGCATCTGCGTTTTTCAAGACTTGATATGCTTAAAAACCTCTCCATATCAGAATATGAATAGTCTCCTCTTTCCAATCCCATCTTCCATGCAATTTTTCTTATAAAACGATGTTGAACTGATTCAAGGCGCTTGATATGAACAGCATAATGAGGGGACCAGATTACAGATGCATATTCAAGAATAGGGCGAACTAAAGAGCAATAAAGTGTTTTAAGTGTAAGCATACTTTGGAAATCAGACGTAGTTCTATTAATAAAGCCTAAAATTTTTAAGGATCTGTTTACTATATTATCAAAGTGTTCCAGAAAAGTTAGTTTATTATCTAGGATCACTCCAAGATCTCTTATAGAGGTGACAATCGAAAGAACTTGGCCATTAAGTTTATAATCAAAAATAAAAGGATGTTTACATTTATGGTATGAAATAATTTTGCATTTATCGATGTTAAGTTCCATGTTATTAGTTTTGCACCAAGTATGAAACATAATACAATCTGTATCACTATCAAACATAATATAATCTGTATTTGATCTTAATTTACAGCGAAATAACTTTATTCCATTCTCTTGCTTGGGATTAAAATATATACAAAAATTAGAACAAATAAATAAAATCATCTGCAAAAAACCATAGACGTATTTTGAAATACTATGTAAAACGAAAACAGGTTAAATAAGGTAGTAAAAAATAATTAATAACTTACGCGGCATATTGGAATGAAGTTCGTGTTGTCCATAGGTTGAAGAAGAGATATTGTGCTGATTGGGATGCACCATTCCAACCTTAAAAAGCAATTAATTAAGTTGCTTTCACAGATGAAAACTCTACACATATTATCATTTTTTTAAAGTCTATTTCTTCAGATATACCTATCAAAGAATAGCAAATATTAATGAATGCACCTGTGGCTGAACAATAGGTAGTGTAGAATATCCGGGTCCCCGACGCGACATCGTCCCCGAGTTGTGGTGGGGATGCCCCATGGGGTAATTGGGAGCATAATGTGATGGGACCTGAGGAGGAGCAACTGCTGGTGGAGTTCGATATTCCCGAGAACTGTTCTTTCCTGAAACAGATTACCATATTATTTCACTATATACGTAGAATTGCGATATAATGAAATCCAAGGGACCAAAAAAAAAAAATTTGTGATAACGAATTCCCACATATGACATAAAAAATCATACTAGGTATATAAGTTAGGCGCTGTCGCAAAAAAATGTTGCGCGGCTTCAAAAAACAAAACAGACAGACTGACATACTCGGCAGTATTCAGAGAGGTTGGGAGGTTTTCCTTCACACAAGCATACATACGCACATACACACGCACACACTGGACACGAACTTTGACAGTTCTGGGTGCCGACAGACCACCGCGCGCCGCCAAAAAGGCCATAAAACTGTTCGCATACAGCAGATGCGGCCCGGTTTTGAAAGTGCGAAATAATATTTTCATCTTTTAACATTTTTTTATTTTGTAATACATATCAACGGGATTTCGTTATATGAATGCATTTTTGTATGAAAAATTGGTTTTAGGGAATAAATTTAGTTTTTTTTTCGATTTACGTCATTTTTCGGTATTTCGCGTTTCGTTATATCGCAGTTTTACTGTACTTACATTTTCAGTTAGAGAAATATTTTCATTCCAATTATTTCATATTTCAATTTTAGGGACATTTTAGAGTAGTCGTAATAACTGGGCCAGTAAAGATCATTTGCGCCGCAAAAAGTTAAAAATAGTTGACATTTTGTCAAAATAGGTAAAATAGGATAGACCTTGTTTTTTTCACGCTACCGATTTAGTCAATCTTGAAGAAAACTCAATGACATTGATTTGACTAAACTTTTTTGGTGCAATTGGCCCTAAATGGGAATAAGTTGTCACAAATCATCAAAAATTTAATTTTATGGTATTAAGTTTTGTTGGCAATGAGGAAGTTCAGTACTAAGGGAAATTGGGTATAAAAATGTTTTCTTACACGTGGTAAAAAGTAGAGCACTTTATTGGACGGCAAAGTTTCACAAAAATGTATGAAAATATTAATGAAAACTATTTTTCAACGTCACAAATTCATGTGACCGCATGTTTACAATGACCAATCAATGAGGAAGTTCAGTGTTTTTTTTAATTTGTTAATAGACTATTGAACGAAGCCAATTTTTATGTATCGTTTTATCAGCGCTATGATTTTTTGAAGTTTTGTATTTCTGAAATAACTCCGCGTGTGACGTCAGAGGTTCTCTTCCACTTATTCTCTATCAGTTCTGCCGATTGGTCTATTTATGGTCAGCAAACCGGATATCTTTCACGGCTCTCTTATCATTGGTTAAACCAGTAAAATTATTTTTGTTATTTTTTTGTACATTTCAAAGAAACTTTGCGGTACAATTTAATGCTCTAATTTTTACTGCGTAGAAGAAAACATTTTTTGTATCCAATTTTCCATAGGGCTGAAGTTCCTCACAAGTAAAATTCAATATTCCGACTCGTAGATTGAGAAACAATGAAGTACTGTTCATCGATCAGCATAGAACAAACTATGGCCTAAATTCTCCAATGACCCGCCTTTGTCGTATTGTTAACTCAAGACAAGATCTGGACTTTTTTGGTTTATGTTTACAACGATTTAAACGAGCACTAAATAAATAATCCAGATCTTGTCTCGATGTCCCTTATGTTTGTCAATGCTTCTTTTCTTTTTTTAAAAATGTTTTAAACCATTCTTTTACTGTAATATTTAAACCTTATAAATTGTATACATGGACAATGTCCGTTAATAAATAAATAAATAAATAATTATTATTCTTAAAAATCCATTATAGCATTGTTACGTTGTAGAGACAAGTAACAGATTTCTGATTTCCGGGATAGTCATGTTTTCGACGTTTAATGGATACAAATAATTAATTTGGGGTTCACAGCTTTTAAATGTCAGACTCGTGACATCGCAGGCAGCGTAATTTCAATGTTTAAGTGAGGATTTTCAAAATTACAAAATTTAAAAAAATCATAGCGACGTTAACATAATACATAAAAATCAAATATATTTTTTGGTTCGGGTAGTTTGTTATACCCGTATGCAGAGACAAAACTTAAGGTAAGGAAAGTACATTCTAATTTAAAATTCAGAGAATAACCCGAAGGTGAAGACAATAGAATGTACATTCTTCACCTTAAGGTTTGTCTCTGCATACGGGTATTAGTCTATTAACAATATATATATATATATTTTAAATAACCACAGAACTTCCTCATTGGTATTTTAGATCCACTGAAACTGTACTAAAACAATAAAAATTCCAATACATAATAAAACTTCCTGAATACGGTGCGAGACATCAGGTACTAGATACAGAAAGCTCGGCTGACCGAATTAGCACATGTTCTTTTGTTTTGGCCATCCGGAGACATAAATCACCCCCGTGTAGAGAAACAACAACTACGCTGACTCTCAATTCGTGAGTCTTGTCAACCTATGTAACCTACGATAGTGAATTTTATTAATTCTTCTATTGCTCGAACTTTATTTTATGTATGAACTGTATCAATTAAAAAATATCCAGGGAGCTACAAGGTTAATTTTCTTACCCAATGTCCCCACCATCCCGCTTCCCTTGGTATTGGGCGTGGGGGCACGGGCGGCCTGCGGGGGGGTGGGCGGCTTGGTAGTAGGGGCGGGCAGAGGACCCCCGGGACCCGAGGTTCCTGCTCCCGACACGGAGCCCCCCTGGGAACGCTGGCGCTGCCGTGGCGTACCGCTGCCCCACCTTACTCCGTGACCAATCTCATCCAACACTAAAATCATTTAAAAAACAAGTATATTTCGAGTATGCCCAAATTTTCATACACAAATTTAAGATTCGTATTTTAATTCAATTTGTTGACATATACACCGAAATCCTTTTTTTTACGCAATGGATACGTTCCTTAAATAAGTATATAAAAAAATGTGTAACTTCAGTGTAACATATACAATAACAATAATTTGTTTATTATTCTTAATTGCATCACTATTTTTTCTACAACCAATGAAAATTCAATATTCGCCATCTTAATACGGAGATAATTTGAGAACAGTATGCATGATTGTCGTAATAATTGCAAAGTATGTTTTTGTTGCTGTTAAGTAGCAATTTTAAAAAAAAAAAGATGTTTTGTTGCTATTCTGAAATAGTTAAGCATCGGTGAGTAAATGTATTTCCTTATTATCCATTGTTATTGTAAGCCGTTTAATAATCAAACAAGTTTTCCGGTTAATCTTATCTAACTTTAAAAATTGCCCCCCAGATCAGGGGTACAGTATAACAAGTTACTTCAGATAAACAGTAGCCGGGCTTTTTATAGACCTGGGCTTGGAGGGCGAGAACTATTCACGGGGACCCATCACAATAGATCTTCACAGGTCGCAGTGACGTCAGGAGCTTACATAGCACTGACCCCCACCTCTAATAATAAGAATAAGTTACTCCAGAAAGTCACTTGTATTATAATTTACAAGTATGTTTTCTATTATAAAGTTTGAAGCACTAACTTTGTGGTTATTCATTATAATAAAATAAATAAAACAACTTTGTTTTTAACCACTAATTTTTATTTTTCACCGACCGGTTTCAAAGCAAACAAGCTTACGTAAACCTTGAAGAAGAAGCTTGTTTGCTTTGAAACCGGTCGGTGAAAAATAAAAATTAGTGGTTAAACACAAAGTTGTTTTATTTATTTTATTTTATTTTGTTTTCTATTGTTTATTTTTAGAAAAGTCAATCTAAAGGATAAACTATTGGCTTACTATAAGAAAAATGTTCATTAAATAAACATAGATTTTTCTAAATTTAAATATAACTTTGTTACACTGTTCCCCATATGACCTTACTAAATAAAATTAAAAAGATTCCTTGTAAAATAAAATCCATTAAAGTTTATTTATTTATAAAAGCCCAGAGGGCTAATTAATACATATCTAATTTATCTAAATCTATCTCTTATCTAATAAGATCTAATTCATTGGTAGAATAAAACATTAAAAATGTTCTTACCCAGACAACATAGAAGTAATTCTGTATAAGTTTTTGTATTTTCAATTTTTAACATTATCATGTTCTATCGAAAGAAGTGGAAACTAGAGAATGGCAGAAAATAATTCATAATGTTAAAATCATGATTAAAAATAGTCTGAGCTCACAGGACACACCCAACTTACTAATCCAAAATAGAGAGTCATTTAAAATACTTACAAGTATAATCAATTTGTTTCCTAACATATTTGATTGGTTTTTCCGGATTGGTAGGAGCAATAATCTTATATTGCCTGTTGGTCACCTTGTTAGCTGTCAACACGCCAATCTCCCGCCGAGCGACCTTCTCCTTGTGGATCATCACAGTCTGCGAGATGTGGTTCATTTCACTTTCCATCTCAGCTAGCTGGACCGTCTGTAAGTCCAGTAGCTGGAGGAAGTTGTAGGCGAGGGTGTTTATTTGATAAGCCACGCTGGCCAGCGACTGCGTGGTGTAATTCTTCGTGCTTTCCAGAGCTGCACGCTTGTTGTCCGATTGAAAATAGTTGGCCTCACAATACTCCGCTACCCTTTCGAGATTTGTGTGACTATCCGTCAGATTATTGCGACCCTCAGGTATCTCTACCTGGAGCAATGTCGCTAACTCGGCCATCTCGTAGGGTGCGGGACCTGTATATGCGCTCATAATGTTAAAGCCGATATGTTTAAATTAAAAACGGAAGTTGGACCATTATCTTCTGCCGTCCTACTTATGCTACTGACTAGGCAATGCACAATTTCACTGGTACCGGATCTCTTCTTTTTAAAGCGTAAAAACTTAAAGGACTTTTTAAACTTTCTTCGAAATGTCAGCTTTTTAGTAAATCATTATTTTTTAAACCGGATTGCGGGCGGTTAAATGACACTTACTGAAACTCTCCGCCACTCTCCGCAACTCATTTGTTTTCCATAGATAAAACTTGGGATTTACGATTACTTTCGATAACAAGCTGGGTGAGGCTTCTGCGTGGTGTTGCTGTCCCAAATACATAATTATTTGTGTTTCTCAAAAAAGCCTCAGATTAATAATGCGTAACCTAGAGAGAAGTCCTATCACTTTATTTCATAGAACGCAAGCGATGTTGGTTTTTTGGTTAGTAACCAATAAATGGTCATTTTGTTTTATTTGAGAACATAAACATAATGGATTGATCGGATGTTTTTGTAGCTGTGCTTGGCTTTGTTTATAAATAACTTGGATATTTACGTTATAATAAATAAAAATTCACTATGGTGAATTGCAGTATGTTTGGTTGCAGCAGTAGGAGCGCAAAGGAGTTAAAGGAAACAGTTTTCACAGGTAATTGATTTCGAATATTTTCCCCATTATTTACATTGATTTTTGGCATTTATTGTCCCGACACGTGTATTATGTTGCTTAAAAACTTTGCTTTTATCAACATACCCAGATAGCAATTTAAACTTGCCTCGAGCTTGTATCAAGTTTGAAGTATTAAAAGTTCAAGCTTGACCCAAGTTTGAGATTGCAACTTTGTAAACTTGAGGCAAGTTTAAAGCAAACTTCCTAGTTACCATCCAACAAACTTGCATGATGTTTGTTTTTTACAAAAAAAACAAACATCATGCAAGTTTGGATTTATTTAGCAAAAATAAAAACAAAAAATGCAAAAAAAACTAAAAGGAAAAAAACAAAAAAAAAACAAACAAAAAAAACACAAACCAAAAAAAACAAAAAACATGAAGCTTCTTAAAAATATTAATATTAAATGAAATATCTTGTTATTATTACTCAGTATATTTATTTTAAATAAATAATAAAAATTGCGGGCTATTTTTGCCAAGAAAGTCAGATGATGTGATGACAAATATTTTATGTCAATTGACTGGAGATCAGAGCCCGGTGCATTATTTTGTCTCTCAACTCTAAAACAAATAAAAAAACTGTTTTATGACTTACTAGCTTTGTAACTAGCGGGATTTCTCATGATAAAAAGTATCCGATATTCAAATCAAAATTTGTTGCAACAAAGGGAAAACATTTTGGGAAGGACATATGGAAGTCTAGGTATTTACTGGGCTTATGTACTGTCATTGACTGGTTGAAGTGGCCACTTTACAAACTGTGTAACATTAAGCGTTCTGCCTATGTTTAAACATCTTAATTTCCTCAACTCTTCCATTTGTTAACTTTTGTGAAGTATAAGAGCCTCTGGGGTTAAAGTATTGGTTTATTATATTGATATATTATTAACAGCCCTTTCGTTCTGTAAATAAAACATAATTCAATCGATTAAATTCAATAATAATATAATGTTGGTGATATTTAATAATCAATCAGTTTAAACTATTGTAAGCATTATGCAGTCAATGAGATATTAATATCATACTTGCTTTTAAAGAGCTCTTGACAAGACGGTTTTGTCGAGTGACAGTGCAACAAAAACTCATTTTTAATGTTTTTTCCTCAGTGGCATATATATAGATTATCCTTTAAACTGAGTATTAACACTTCGACAATATTAAAAGTTTTAAAATCGCCGGAAAAACGTCCAATAATAAATGCGTAATTAAAAATGACATGAAACCCACGGACAAAAACGGTGAAATATATCACTTTTCTATGACTTTGATAATATTGCCAATCTGAATGTTGTTTGGAATTAACTACTTTTTTGGGTATTTGTCGTGCACTAATTTAATTCGGCGGCCTCCGTGGTGTAGTAGTTAAGACATTTGGCTCACACATGAAAGGTTCTGGGTTCGATTCCTGGTGAGAATACAAAAATTAAATGTGATATTCTTAAGGCTGGGCGTACCATGCTGTAATTCACCACTGTAATTGGGCCTCACGGCCTGTTGTGGTGCCAAAATCGGTCTTGTAGAAAAGTCATGGGATTAAATATAACAGTTTAAATAAAAAAAAATAAAAAAAGGAATTCTCTTCATATTTTTATGTATATGGCAATAAGTTAATCATCACTGCATGACTTTCGGATTCTGAAATACCATTCTTGACATAACAAGATTCCAGCAAGTTTTGTCAAAACTTGTCTCTTCAAATTTGTCATAAAAATATTCCAGCAACTTTTGATAAAAACTTGTGGCGTCAAGTTTTCCTTTTCAACCTTCCATCAATCTTAAATCAAGTTTCACTGCTATCTGGGTATTTCCTTCAGATACTATTTTTTCTCAATTTAGAAGATACATTTGGGAATTAAAGTATGTTTACTGTTGATAATGACAGTTGATTATGGGCAATATGTCAGGGCTGCACTAGGTATCCATATAAAGTTTGAGTATTTATCGAGTAGAGGTCGATTAAAGTTTTATTCGAAAATAGCAATTGGTTGGTTGGAAGAAATTGCCAGTTGGCAATAAGCCCCCCAATGTACAAATAACATTATGTACAAAAAGTTTAATAAATAAATTAACCTTGAAATCGCATCTAAAATGACGTGTCCTAATTTCAGGCCACTACGACTCCTCGCCGTTTTGGAGATGTGATTGACAAACAAACAAACTCAACGCAGGACTTTGGTTCCATGGAGGGGGGATTTATGTCTTAATACATGTAACATAAGTATATTGGGAATAAAATTAATAAATAAATAAAAAAATAAACACACACATTTATTTTCAGTTTTACAAAACAAATAAAGGCGAATTATAGAAAAATAAATTGAAATAATCCTGCAGTAATAAATACACAGGTACATATTTAAAAATATTAACATTGCCAATTAATATCCATTTGGCAATTTTCGACCTGAGTACGGCCCAATGTTTTGCTTTAAATTGTAGCTAACTTAATACCCAATAGTCATATAATGGTTTTTCTACGTTTGGGCGCCTCTACACCTTGGCGCATTATTACTCTGAGAAAAAACAATTATTTTCTTTTACGCAAGTATATTAGAATATCTTTCAGTTTTAATAAATTATTTGACGTGGAACAAGAGTTGTGATACACACGAAGTATTATTTAGTAGTTTAAGTCTGTGCTGTAGATTTTTGTGAAAACGTCGCGTCTTGTTGCAATCATAGAAAGTTACATTAATTTTGTATTTACAAGTAACCCCAAATATGTTAGTAGATGGGTATTTTTTTAGTAGTGCTTTCTTGGTATTCCATAGAAGTGTAACAATTGTCAATGTCAAATTATTGACTCCAAATATGAATTTGTGTTGCATTTTGGATTTTCTCTGTTTTTTGTCCTTCTTTTAATGTTTTTTCAGTCGAATAAAAATTTTGCGCTCATTTAATAATCTAGATTGAGTTAGATATTAATTTGTACGCCAGAGACTTTCGGGAGTTCGTGTTCTGGACATCGTTTTTACAAAACGTATGTTTTTATAAACTTGGTGATTTAATCGATACTTAGCGTACGCACACGACACATAGCTTAGTAAATATTTTGGTTTAATTCGATTTGAAATAAATTTTTAATACTCTGATAAGCTTAACCTCACGTGACTTTGATTTGTAATTGTATTGTTTAAGTCTTATATTTTATAATATACTTGTTTTATTCCAGATCATTGAGAATGGATTACGATTATTTGATAAAGTTTTTAGCAGTTGGAGATTCTGGTGTTGGAAAAACAAGCTTTTTGTATCAATACACTGATGGAATATTTAATACTCGTTTTATATCAACAGTTGGAATAGACTTTCGGGAGAAAACTCTGGTAACATTACATTTTACTGATTAAATCAACTTACAGTCTTATCACTTAAATTAAGACTTGGTAAAAAAATCGTTTAAAATATTATTATGCAAATAAGTAATCACATCAGTTCTATTTTTTTTTTCTGTAATAGTTTCGTAGATACATTGCAATTAGTATTTACGTGAATATTTCTTCATTAAATGACCATAATATACTGTAGCGTTTAGATTTAGAGAACATCTACATTTGAAATTGATCACGCATAGATACTTCCATTTTATATGTATTTTAACCGTCCATTTTTGTAAAAATATAACATGTAGATTGATAATCTTAACGTAGTTTGCTAGATAGTGATCAAAATCAGATTCATCAATTTAGAAATAATATTTGTAATCGTTTTAAGGAGAAAACATCACACGAATATGACAATTAGCATAATCAATTTGTGGGGTAATTACTACAATTAGGTAATTTCAAAATCAGCATTTGTGAGTTACCCACTAAAAACATATATTTGCATCTTCCTTCATGAATGCTACAAATAGACAAATCGTGATCCATCAAAATCTTATGATAATTTGAACACATAACTTGTCTATTTCTAGCATTCATAAAGGAGGACAAAAAATGTGTTTGTAGTGAGTAACTTACAAATGCTCATTTTGAAGTTCCCCAGTTGTAGTAATTACCCTGAAAATTAATAAAATAATGTAGAAAAAAAGAACAACGTATGATCATTATTAAAATGAAGAGATTAAGCCCTGCTTGCGATAGAGATCGGAAACATATGACATGTGATTTATTAAAAAGTATAACATGTAACAGTTCCTTCTTTATTTTATACTAAGTCAGTATTGAGGCATTTGAAACTGCTTTTTAGCACTGGAACTGATGGGATCTAGCGCCCCTTAACTTACTAAAAAGAAACAAAAATACACGCATTAATAAATTAATACAGGCATATTATTCTCCCCTCCCTTGTAAGTGAGTGTCTAAGTTTTTGTGCCAACTGAACCTTTGGTAGGTCTGGCTCTGCTGGTTTTATGGTTTTATGGTCATATTTGCAAAGATTTGTTAAGTAACGGATGCAAATATTTTTTATTTTTGAAATTAAACAGCTGTCATTTAATAACTTATGATGATTCATGGGTGGGAGTAGCTAATTCTGAATTTAAGCTTATTTAAGCGTGTGTAGACTGCCATATTGACAACAAACATCATATGAATAATGGAAAAGTATATAGATATAATTTTTTGTAGATACTTATGTAATCATGTTAACATTTACTAGCAGTAGTGTTTCTAGTGTAGACTTGTGTTTTTTAGATTTATCAGCTTAATGGGAGAAACCACAAAATACACTTGCAGCTTTGGGACACGGCTGGTCAAGAAAGGTAGGCAGTAAAATAGTTATTACTATAAGAAAAGATATAGTTTTTTTTTATTTAACATTAATCACTGTAAAAACTTTTTCACAAAAATTCACAAAATGGTGTAATGCCTCCCCCATCACATCTTATGTAATATTTCATTAAAAAAAAAGAATTCCCCGCCAAGCTTCTATTTTAGAAGCTTCTCAGCATGTGTGAAAGACAGGATTTAGAATGAAATTGGGAAAAATATAGCATAACACCCAGACCGATTGAAAAAAACCTTTCTTGGATTTTTTCTCCCAACTGACAGGAATCAAACCCGCAACTCCAGTTTTACAATGAGGAAGTTCAGTAGTTTTAAAAATATTTTTTAATTTGTTAATAGGCTATCAAACTAAGCCAAAAAATTCTTGAACATTACAATAAAAGACTGATAAAAGTTTTGTGATTTTGAAATTATTCTTATCTCAAGTTCTTTATGGTGAATATGTGGATTGGCTTCCCGGTAACCAGAAATGGATCACAACACTCTGTCATTGATTTCGGAGAACTAGTGACGTCGTTCAAAGTAGTTCATTTTTATTATTTTTTTCATACATTTACATGAAACTTCACCGTACAATTAAATGATAAAATTTTTACTGTGCTTAAGAAAACTTCTTTTACATTCAATTTCCCGTTCACTGAAATTCCTCATTGGCCGTCTAACCAACTAAACAAACTGATTGAAATCAATAATCATGTGTGAACCGATAACAAATGCAACATCAAATTAACAAGTGTGTGTTTCATGAAATTTTTTTTTTTTTCAGTATTGGAAAATAAACATATGTTCTGTTAACGATGTATGTGAAAAGTGATTTTTCTGAAAGAGAAATTGATTTGTAATGTAGAATATAAATAAAACTGTTACAGTCAAACTTGGTTATTACGAGGAAGACGGGACCGACTGAATTTGCTCGTTACAAGCATTACTCGTTATACCAGAGAAAGGTTTTTTTAAATCCAATCACCATTGCGTGCTTGCAAACATACCAGTTTCTAAATTTCAAATTCGGATTAATATATATACAAATAATTGCCACTTTTTAGAAAATTAAAACACTTCTGCTTGTTAGTAGTCATGTTTACAATTCAAGGGTTAGGTTTTAACTTTTAACTTATCTAACACCACCTACTTGTAATGTTCATTATTCATTGACCATAAGAACATTTGTAAAAAAACATTGTAAAAACCCCCGAAATAAGGATGTCATTCATAAACTACAAATGAAGTTGTAAATTGTAATGAGGTGCCAAGCCTGTGCTTACTAAGTTCACAAAGCTTGGATTTTTTACATGCAATTTCAACCATATGTGTGATACTTTGTCAATGCTGTCGGCGAAAACACCAATTAGGTACTTAAACACTTACATAGTATCATAAAAGTAAAACCATTCCAATGCCTAGCGGCATCGGTAATAAGTTAGTCCCCTATTTGGATTTTATTACTTAGGTTCTTATTTCGAAAATTAGGTTTTTAAACAATTTAAGAGTTTTTGCTCAACTGTTGACAATATTTTTGTTCAGTATGTCCAAGAAGAAGCTCGCTATAAAAGCGAATAAATGTATTGAGAAAACCGCAAACTAAAATTCCAAGATCAATCTATTTACGAGATTGTTATAACCAAGTTCGACTGTATTAAAATATTGTTTTCATAATTCTAACTTGCATAGGTACAGACATAGTTTCTAATTGTACTAACATTTCTATTCACCGTATTAAAAAAAAAAAAACGCTTGTTAACTACGATGTATGTATAATTTTTTATTTCATCAAAATTATAATATGTAATAATTTATTACTAATAAATAATTATGACTTTTTTATATATTTTTTGTATTTCTTTCATTTTAATTTATGCTGAATTTATGACCAACAGATTTCGGAGTCTCACAACGACATTTTACAGGGATGCTATGGGATTCTTGCTTCTCTTTGACCTGACCAATGAACACTCATTTCTTGAAGTGCGCAATTGGATTGAGCAACTTCAGGTAAACAAAAATAAAACTTACACATTTGCTTTAATATTTGTTGATAGCTGTTATTCAGACTAATTAATGATTTCTCATTTAATATTTACAACAAACATATGGCCACAAGAATTTAAATTTGGCCAATGTGTTCTATAGAATCATATTGATGCACAGTAAAGTTATTCATACTAGGTAAAGTGATACCCCTAGAATGAGTATTCCTTCGCATATTTGGGACCCCATATTATTTCAATGCAGAACCGAGCATTGAAAGACAAACAGCTGTAATACAACAAGAGACACGATAAAATGATTTTGAAGGATGACAATACTCGACCCCATGTTACGAAAATGGTGAGGACAGACTTGGAAATGTTGAAATCAGAAGTCCTACCTCACTCGCTGCATTCTCCTGACGTTGTTCCCTCTTGACTTTCACTTGTTTCAATGCATGGCACATGGTCTGGCTGACCAGCACTTCTGGCCTCATGAAGACGTAAAAAATTGGATCAATCGTGGATCGCTTCAAAAGATGACCGGTTTTTTCAACATGGGATTCATACCCTGCCCCAAAGATGGAAGAAAGTAGTGGCCAGTGATGGTCAATACTTTGAATCATTAATGTATAACCAGTTTTTTACAATAAGGCCTCGAATTTTGGAAAAAAAACTGCAGAAGCAATGTCGTACACCTAATACAATAAGCTTTTAATATACATATAAACGTTTTGACCCAGTAGTAACACAGTTATTTATGACTAACAAATAATGGCTTCAAACTAGGTACATTATATTGATGATAAAAAAGTTAAATAACTGATGTGCCATAAAGTGAATTTTACAGAAAAATCAACAAAAAAGATTTTGAAAAATCGAAAATTAGCATAATTTTTTTATTTATATCATCCAAATCAATGTAGGTAAGACAGATGTTATATAAATCTGTGGGTAAAAAGCTTATAGATCGATGATTCACACTTGCTGATTTTAATCTCATATGATTTTACCAGAAACCTAGAACGTCAACCAAAGAAGCAACTTAGCATTTTTCTTTAAAACAATACATTATATTGTGGAAAATCTACAAACAGGATGTTAATTCCATAACAAAATCAGGTAATATATCAAGTACATTAACTTCATCTCCGCCTTAATGACATCAAGAACAAAAGAACACCACCTATAAATGGACCACAAGGTGTTGTGACATCACGCTGCCCTAGTTCTTGTATATTCAATAGACCATTTTGCAAATTGTACAAAAGACATTTTATTTGTTTTTAAAGTCAAATAAGTAAAATCAGTGAGTGGAGATTGGCTCTCAAAAAATGCGGAAAATACTATTTAATAATGGGAAAAAAAAAATTTTTAACTACATTAACGCGTAGTAAGATAATTAACATATTGGCATTCATAACTTAATTTTTTTTTAATGGTCTGTTGAACATACAAGAACTAGGACAGCGATCAGTCAAGTGCAGTTAGTTCAATATCACTGTTACTCGCAAGTAAAAGAATAAATAAATAGGTTGTTTATCAGTCACGTAGCCATTTTTCTGTTGATATTTATAAGTATTTAATAAATAAATGTAATATACATTTATTGATTAAAATGTTTATTTCAGACGCACTGCTTGACATCTTCTCCTGACATCGTGTTGTGCGGTCACAAGTGTGATATGGCGGAGCATCGCGTTATCAGTGAGGAGAGAGCCAGGAAGTTTGCCAATGATCACCAGCTCACTTATTTGGAGACCAGTGCTGCAACTGGACAAAATGTATCAAGAGCCATTGAAATTCTGCTTGATAAAGTCATGTACCGGTTAGTACTGTTATGAAATATTAAACAATAATGATAACCTACACACTCCATATTCATACTTATTATTTTATTTTGTTTTACATTATGTTAATTCAATATAATATATCAATAAAAGCTCTCCTTTCACATTTTATAGTCCTTTTCTATGGATTTGATTGTGAATTTTAATAATAAGTTAATTATGTGTAAAAATAATAAAATTATTATTGCTACTTATATATATATATATATATACATTGCATCTCACCTCTCACAATTATTTTTTTATTTTATCTGTGTCTGGGCGGATTTAGAATACGGTTCGCTATGGCCTATTCTCAGGTAAAAATCCCGAGTAAGGGAATCGAGTGTAGATAAGTCCGTCTCGTATTGTAGTGGTAGATGCTTTTGCCTACCATACCTGAGGTCCTGGATTCGATTCCTGGGAAGTTCGACATGAAATATTTCATATTCCTGGACTAGCACCTGAACCGTAAAGCTGATCACCTTTCCTTCATATTACAGATAATCTATGTACCCTACATTATGTGTATCAATGCAGTGGCCTATGCACCATCGGGTGCAGACAGAAGTATGATGATGATTTTTTGGTTAGAAAATTAAAAATGTACCTTATTGTTAACTTTCGAAATTGCAACAATGAACTGTAAATCTTTTATAAAAAAAATCTATCTTTGTGTTTTTCATTGTCACTTTTGTTTATACTGTTAAAGTAATTAAATAAATTTCAGAATGGAGACTTCAGTGGAATATGCCTTGCTGTGTTCTGGTGCAAAACCCAATGAAGTTCAGTACCTTAAAGCCAACGAACGAACAAAGTCCCCCTTATCATGTAATTGTTAATTTTGTTCTCAAATTAATTTTTGCTTCTACTGTTTTCCCCAAAATATTCGACACAATGCACAGTTTTTCACAAATATAAAGACTCCTTTAGCACCCTTTGTGATACTCATTCAAAAGTTAGTATAGATGTTATTTTCCCCCTTTTAAAGTGTATTTCTTCATCCTGTTTTTTTTATCATTTAACTCTACTTTAATTGTCTACATTTTTATTGTTTGTTTTTGACTAGTACAAAACATTTTTGTCTTATCATTTCTTAAATTGTGTAGTCATTATTTTAATGTTTTTACTATGCTTAAATACTTTTTACATTTGTTTTTTAGCATTACAATTATAATCAAGTTATTTACACTAGCCTTAAAGAGGTCGATATCTTATATATCTAGAGTAAATTTAATATAACAATATAAATTATTCATCTTTTATGTTTTTAAAGATGTTCAATAAAATATATAATGTTATTATGTGCCATTTTAAAATTAAGTTTTAGTGATATGAACAAAAAAATTAGCTCATCATGCTAGAGGTCCCGGGTTTGATTCATGGAACGGTGGACATGAAATATTTGTTTCAATGGTGCTTCCATACTGCCATATTTCAATATTCCTGGACTGACACCTGAAGCGTAAGACTTCCTGTTCCTGGACTCCCACCTAGTGCAGTGTCGTGTGCACCACTATGTACGGATGGGGAAATGATGATGAATCAATGTACTTTGATATTTAATGATTTCCATGTGTGTTATAAATTTAAGAAAAGGTTTAATTAACATTTTCTGTGATATGGCTAAATTCCTTTAAGTGTTTTTATTAATTATATGTTTGTATTTTTTTTTTTAATTCCATGTTTTATTAACCCCTTCTTGTAAAAGTAAAATTCTTTTCTTTCTTGTAAATTTTAAGTCATTTTAATGCACAATTTTATCCTTACCCCTTTTAACATACCTTATACATTATTTTTAGGTATTATAAAAACTAGACACATTATGTTTGAATAAGTTATACTAGTATAGGCAATGAAATGTATTTTCCTGACAGAATCAATACATTTTTTATTAAAAATATTATCGATGTGTCCGTAATCCATAGATATAATTTAATTTTTAATAATATGCACAAATAGCTACTTATAACTTAAGTTCAAGGTGTGAGCATTTTACTAGTTATACATAAATAAATTTTTCTTAAATTATAGAAAACCAGCATAGTGATATTAGGTAGTCAGCAGAGAAGTGAAGTAACCCATTAACATGTGAAACGGAGATAATCACCTTCAATGTTTAGCAATATATGATAGCCCTGTGTAGAATCTGCAAACTGGTAATGGGAGCAGTGCCAGTAAAACGCATGGTTATGGACCCTTCCCAATGTTTAAGTCGATTTATACCTATTTGTGGGTTACGTCACTTCTGCGCTGATCGCCTCATGTATGTATTAAAGATTGTAATAAAAAAAGAGTTCAAATTTATTTATAGTCATAGTGATTTTAGATTAAATTATATACGCATTTACTTTAACACTTCCATTTCATCTTGGTTATAATAAATACTTTACATGATATATTTATTTAAGGGTAATTATTCACTAAATATTGTAAAAAATAAAAAATAAAAACTTCCCAGCCTTTGGACTAGCAACTAAAGCATAAGACTGATCGTTTTCATGATCGAGATTTGCTGATTATGCGTAAAACGAAAGTATTAAATTTTTTTGCTCATATCAGTGCCGAATTTAACGGGATCTAGCGCCCTGCCACTTACTGAAATGGGACCGAAATATATAAGTTTTTAAATTAATACAATCATATTATTCTCCCCTCCCTTGAAAGCAAGTGTCTCGTTCTTTGTGCTAACTGAACCTATGGTAGGTTCGGCTCTACTCATAACCATGTTTAATAGGGGAATATAAATTTTTATTTAATTAGGGCCTATGAAATACTGTCGAGTAAAAAAAATAATTTTTGTACTTATTAATAGTAAAAAAAAATATTTATATTCTGCGAACACGGTTCATTGCATTGGCCACGCTCCTTTTATGTTACGATTCGGTTAAATTATGAACTTTGTGACTGTTTAAATTTAAAAACACCATTGTCACAAATCTTGACGTCACAATTGCCAAGGTGTCGCGTTTTTGTCAAGACATGTTTTTTAACAATTACATTTTCAAAAATATGTATTAAAACATTTCTCCACAATATCCAGATTGATTTTGAAAATACAATTAATTTTTCTAAATTCATTTCACATGTTTTTATCGGTATTCGTAGTATGTGATATTTCCCTATTGTGCATGTATTTTTTGATAGGTGTCGAGTTTGCATATCAATTTGTTAATTAAGTAATCAATGTCTTTTAAATCATTGTAAGACCATAAATACAATCAAACTTATTCATATTTAGAATTGAAATAAAATATTCCTATTCCTATAAATTATTCATTTTGATCGACCAAAATAAACTTCTGGTTATACTGAAATATTTAGAAATGTTACAAATAATAAAAAGGTATTATTTTGTTAGTTTCTTACCGTAGTAGATTTTTCTGAAATATTTTTATGGATCGTATCTTTCTGTAAGGTAAAAAGTGTCTTATTATTTGTAATAATTTTGAAACAATCATTGTGTGAAAATTTATATTTCGCCTTGAATTTTATTAATTTTAAAATTTAAGTTGTGCTATATATGATAATGCTCATGTTTATTTGATAAAAGTTATGTTGCTGGAGTGTGTAAATATGTTCACTTTTTAACAAAACTTATAGTCCTTAAAATGTAACACGATTAGAATGACAGTTGTCAGAAAAAGTGACGACATAACTTTGTAGTAACGTCAATCGAGTTATTTATATTGACGCATGAAAAATCATTTGTATCTGGGGTGTCAATTATTTTTTTAAATACAATACTTGAAACATAAATCAACATTAATAAATAAAATCAGCTTTAAAACTAAAATAAACCTAATTATTAACGACGTTCTTACAAGGTTACATCATTTTGCAAAAACGTTAGAGATTGGACAAATTGATCAATGTAAATTGATTGTATAAAAAAATAATTCAATTGATGTTGTTCATGAAAAAAGTATAAATGTCTAATTTTTTGGTGAATTATTGTGTTAAACACACTATAATAGCCTTGTTTTTACGTTTTTTATATCAATTTTCGGAAACAGAGTTTCGTGATTGCATGAAATAACTGATAAGATCGATTTGATCAGTGATCAGTAATTTCCCATCACTAATGAAATTAGTTTGACAGCTGTCATTCTAATCAAGCTATATTTTAAGGACTTTAAGTGTGTCCAACCAAACCTTTATCATGTAACTGGTTGGATTTAAATAAGTATTTATGGAAATTCTCAACTGACATATTTTTACATAGACTTCCTTAGCGAAATTTATCTTCAATGCAGTTCACTTTGATAAAGCTATGAATCCTGCAATCAAGAAACTACATATATCTTTAAAAAACAACTAAAGGCGCTAACTGTTTTTGCTAGCAAAAAATAGTATAAGCTGTTATTTAAAACATTTAAGTTTGTAAGTGAAAATTCTTGATGGAAGTTCATTGTAATTTATAATATAAATAAAACACGAGTGATACTTTAATCCACAAATTTGGAATATCCAGTGACCGGTTTCATCGCTTTCGCGACATCTTCGAGACTGGTATATTTATTAAAAAGTTAAATGTATTTATACAGAACAGAGGTAAGGATACATAATTCAAAGTTATATGTAAGTAAATTAAATAAAGTTATTTTTATCTTAAGGATCATTATCGACAAATTTTCTATGGGTTAACAAATGAATGGATATAATGTTATTTTAATGAGTTTAAGTATTTTATTTTATTGTTGGTGTCCCATCCTTCGTGAGTGTGGTTTTGTAATGATTTCTGAAAAACAAGGGGTAAAAAGTCATTAGTAAAATTATATTACAATGGGTAAAGTAATGGAGAATGCACATGTGTTATCTGTTCATTAAGTAATTCTACGTCGGGTTTATTTTTTAATCTATTAATTTCGAGAATTTCTAATTTGTCAAGTTTATGGCCTTTGGGTGCAATATGAATTATTTTTACATTATTTTTTAATTCGAAGGAATGTTTGTTTTCTATTAAATGATTGGCAAAATTTGAATTATCTTTATTATTAGACCATGATTGTATGTGCTCTTTTATGCGTGTTTTAAAGGCTCTACCCGTCACCGACACCAACAATAAAATAAAATACTTAAACTCATTAAAATAACATTATATCCATTCATTTGTTAACCCATAGAAAATTTGTCGATAATGATCCTTAAGATAAAAATAACTTTATTTAATTTACTTACATATAACTTTGAATTATGTATCCTTACCTCTGTTCTGTATAAATACATTTAACTTTTTAATAAATATACCAGTCTCAAAGATGTCGCGAAAGCGATGAAACCGGTCACTGGATATTCCAAATTTGTGGATTAAAGTATCACTCGTGTTTTATTTATATAATAAGCTGTTATTTGTTTAAAAACATAGCAATACATAAATCATCATATGTTTTTAATGAAAGTTAATGGCGACCTCCGTAGTGTAGTGGTTAAGATGCTTGACTCACACGGAGAGTTCCTGGTTCGATTTCCAGTTAGGGCACAAACAATATTTTTATCAAGCCTGGGTGTTTTGTGCTGTAATTGAGCCTTCTGTCCTGTTGTGATGCAAAAAATATATATATTGGTAAACTATAAGTTTATAAAATAAATATAAATATGAGTTTTGATTCATATTGGACTTATACTTTTAAATTGTGCAATTATTGTTTATTTAATTCTAATCTGTAGATGTTTAAATATCCATTTTATCAGATTTTTTCTGTTATATCAATTTATGCTTGAAATTGAATATATGAAAGATAATAATTGAATATATATAGTGTATTGAAAACTTTTGAATAAAACTCCGGTTGGTCCCTTTTTCTCTTATATCACTCAAATTACATACATTAATATTATTATTATAAATTAAATTTCTCTTTTGAAATTTTGTATTACTACTAAAATCGCTTTAATGAAATTTTATCGACTTCTCTTGGTTTAAAATCTTCTCCTTATATTGCTTTTTCAAATTTTAAATGATTACTTGCTATACTTGTTATTCCTTCTTTATTTTTTCTTTTTTCTCTGCTGCCATTGGCATGTTTTTATACTTTTTATACTTTTAAACTACTTTTAATTACTTATATTATATATGTTAATAAAATCAATATATTGCTGCTCTTACTATAATGTGTCATTAATTTTGAAGATGTTTTTTAAATTGACCTAAATTTAAATTTACTGTCTTATATTTCACTTAAAGATTCTTCTCATCGTTTCTTTGAATCCCTTAAAATAAATATGTGTTTATGTTTTTCCTTTTTTAAAAAAAATGTTATTACTATTTTATTTTATTTCTACATCTGAGCATGTTTTTCATTCCTTATTTCCATTCTTAATTCTTAATTACTCTTACAAATATTCTTCATTTTTAATATTATTTCCATTTGTAAATACTCACTACAAACTACAAACCTTAAAATATATTTTTTTCACTTAAATTTTAATTTTTAAACAACTTTCATTTATGTTTTCTTTTTCCTTCTCTTTTTTATACTTTCATAATTAACATTACATTTAATTGCTTTTTAATATGGAAACTTCACTGGTCCATTAGAATTAAGTCCAATTGTGTAAAATATTAAACTTTGTAACTGTACTGTATGTTTCCTGAATAAAAGAAAATAAATAAAATAAATAAATAAAAATATGAATGTAAGTACATAATATAAATACAGGTAGGTGTTACAGTGCGTTTGAATGTTAAATAACCTATGTAAATGTTTTAGTTCCTGTTGGTGAACCAAATAAACATGAAATTTTTGCTTGTGTAGGTGAATGTTTTATATAAAAACGTTTTGGTATGCACACAAAAGCAAAAGTTATTAATGCTTCGAATGGACTCTTCACTCGATGATCAAGTTTCCTATTATATCGATAAGCTAGTTAATTTTGAATAGAACCCATTTATTTACAATAAATACATGACACCGTTTTTACATTCCTGTCCCAACTTGCTAGAAATGAAATTTATGTTGGCACTTACGAATGCGTTATTTGTGACTGTTTTAAATATTTTTGCTTCTTTTAATACAAAAAATAACATAATGAATAATAATTTTCAAAATTGAAATCAAATACTGATCTATGACAAAATAAATGAAACATTACCAATCTTCGACATGTAGAATTTATTGTAGCAACCATTTTTGTTTGTTTATTTTCTTCAATATTAGGTAATAATACATCATTTAACAACTGTGCATTGATATTTTTATTGAATATAGCTTTTAAATGGTGCATTTAAATATTTAATTCATATCTTTATTAATAATTCCTATTAAATCAATTGTTTTATAAGATATTTAACCAGGTTGTGGTCACGTGGCAGTATTCGGACTCACGGATCAAAGATCTTTAGGTCAAATCCCATTCTACCATAATTTTATTCCCATTTTTCCAGCACAAAGTGTTTATGAGTTTTAGGAAATGGACTGAAAATTTAAATATTTAACGAGAACTTGAATATTTATTTTTAACAAAATATAAAAATATTGACCTTATTTTAAGGGAAGAAAGGGTAAAAAAAATAATTTCTCAATATTTATCACCATATATTTTTTTTATATTGTAACGAATCATTCATTCCATTGGTCCAAAATATTTTTAAACTAATAGAAAATAACAATCATATTTTGCATGGCTTATAAAGCATTTTGAGTAATCTTACCTTTATGAAATCGTAATTTTAAGTATTTGACTGTATGTGAACCCGTTTTGTGAGAATCTAATATTAATAAAACTTATTTATTTCATAAATCTTGTGTTTTACTAACTTTAATAATTCTTTTGTAAACTTGTGAACAATTTGTCGGGATCGTAGAACAATGACGCATGTGATTTTCTTAATCTTTACTTGAGAGCGGTTAAAGTTTCTTTGACACTATGTCATAACTTGATAAGTATTCACAATCCCGATGAATTATTTAATTTTTATAAAAAAAAAAAAAATTACGCCTCATGAAAGTTACAGGTACCTACCTATTATATTTGTACGAGAACCAATTTGTGGCATTAAGGTTAAGGTAAAGAGGTACATGTCACTAAAATGAGAAAATTATAAAACTTTGTAAGATTTTCATATTTTTAAATATTATTAATCTTTTATAAGATTTCCATATTCAAATCATCTCGACACGTTACTAAGATTATATATATGCTGTATTATGTATATGAAAAAATCCTGCCTACCTCAGAACAAGTATTTACAATACATATTGAGGATAGACAATATCTAATTGACCACTGCAGGAGACGGCTGCGAGATATTGTATAGATTTATATACTATTATTATTATTATTATTTTTTTGCTTTTATTTAATTATGTACATGCTTCCACTTTCCATTATGTTGTATCCCAACTCAACACAGTGCCCTTGCCCTCATAGAGTTTGGGATACATTATTATTATTTCTTTGTAATATATTTATACGTATTTGTAAGAATGAATAAAAAAATATGTTTTCTTATAATTTAATTTGACATAATTGTATTACTTATATAAATTTTAATTGTATTAATTTGACTTAATCATACCCTTTATAACATATTGTATTTTTTACTATAATAAACACCCATTTTTGGCACTGAATTAAATATACAAATAAACATGCGGTGCCAGACAATCTTCATGAATATGTAATAACTTGAACGTCGTTTATCAGTCACTATCTCGCAAATGACTCCCCATACTGTGCGAAAAATATAACTACACGTCGGTCTGATTATGCCTAACTAAAATCACCATTTCATTGTTCCGTTTTCTGCACCCCAAAAGTGAACCGATTTTATTGTTTTTTTAGAAAGAGAATCAGAATGGAAAAATGCTCTTGTGTGTACCTTGCGTTTTTCGAAAATAGTTATCATATCATTAATTAGAGCATTAAATTAGACAGCAAAGTTTCTTAAAAATGTACGAAAAAAAAAAAAAAATATAATTCAATAAAAACGCACCACCTGACGTCACTGGTTCATATAAACCAACTAATGATATGAGAGCTGTAAAGGATATCCGGTTTGCTTACCGTAAACGAACCAATCGAGAGAATTGATAGAGAAGAACCTCTGATGCCACACGCGGAGTTATTTCAGAAATTCAAAACTTAAAAAAATCATAGCGCTGATAATACGACATAAAAAAATAAAAGTCTAAGTTAAATAGTCTTTTAACAAATAAAAAAATTTAAAAAACACTGAACCCCTCATTCATTTCATCCTGAGTTTAGGCATTTAAAGTTTATTCTAAGATAGCGCTCAAAATTGTATGTAAAAAAATTAAATCAGTAAGGAACTTAATGGCTCCCTCTCACAATCAACTAAAAGTGACTTTTATCATTTTGCCTACAGGCCACAAAATTAACATTTCAATATTTTTGGTTAGAATAAAACAATGATTTCACAATAAATCATTCTTAGCACCTAACATAATTATTTAAGGCAAATTAATTAAAATATGAATCTCACCCGCATCAGTAAATGTTTCAGTTATTTTACTTCATAAAAGTCAGTAGATAGAAAAGTTGATGAAATGTGGATATTTAAACTTACTCAGAATGTTGAATGTTATCAGTGTGTAAAGTTTCCATTTAAACTAGCGAACGACATGTCATTAGCCTTGTAAATGCTTAGACTTACATATTCCCTTCTCAAAAATGTGTTCTCTTTTGCAATAAATTCAATACTGAATTAAAAGTAGCAATCATTTATTCAAATTCAGTAATCAGCTAATTTCAATCACATTTCCCAACTTAAATAAATGGTTAGAAAATAATCTATCTAAAATACCTAAACATTATAAGATACCGTAAATCGTAATAATCGTAAACCGTAAATCGTAATATTTGCAATCAACAATTTGTTTTTTTAGGGCATGCTTTAATTATAAACATTTGGGTCAATATTTTTTATTAATATATAGTTTTTATTTTTTATTTCGTTGCCATTTCTAACAAGTAAGAAATAACCATGGTTCAAAATGAGAATCAGGTTGTGGTAGGACAAATTCGTACCTCGGACCTCTGATTCACGAATCCGCAACATTTCTACGGGACCACAACCTCTTTTTTTTCCCATGCATATAATTTTTTATTTACATTCCTTGCTACTTTTAAGAAAAATATTGTCGTCATTTTTATTTGCGACTTTTAAAACGCAAAGAGGAAGTTCAGTGCTACGGGAAATTGGATGTAAAAAAATGTTTTCTTGCGAGCGGTAAAAATTAGAGCATTTAATTAACGGCGAAGTTTCTCTAAAATGTACGAAAAAAAATTATTCAAATTTACTGCTTTAAACGACGTTACAAGTTTTTATAAATTTATCAAAATAGAGTGTTGTGATGGATTTCTGGTTCCCGGTAAGCCAACTCACCAATCGGGACAACTCACTGAAGAGAAGTAGTGACGTCATGGGCGGAGTAATTGAAATAAAAATACATATAAAAAAAACGCAGCGATGATAAAACGATACATATTTTTATGCTTTGCTTGATAGTCTATTTACAAATATTTTTATTTTTAAAAACCACTGAACTTCCTGATCGAGTATCATAAAACTAAAAATGCTCATTTATTTAGCACCTTTTTTATCCTTGACAAGAAGTATTATATTAATTATCTGCATTTCCTTCCATTCGTTAACATTTGTAGATTTACATAAAAGTATTTAGTATTATGATTTTTTCGACAAAATATTTATCATTTCCGTGATATATCAACCCTTATCTCGCTCTGCTTCCCTTAACCACGTGGTGAGTACTGTTTCCGTATGCGAGACAGTATAGAAGAATCTGTGTTGGATAAAGCGCGAATCTCAGTATTTTTACCACACAAACCTTTGTCATCCTTATTCATATTTGCAATAAAGGCGACAACCCGCTGACCTAATGTACAATTATTGATTAGCACGCTGTGACGCTGGCCGCTCTAAATGTGGCTGCGAGACGCGTAAGTCGGCATGATTAAAATTAAATAAACGTTAGCGTAGTAACAATTTTTAATTTAACATTCACATGATATTAGTGATGTAATAACTTATATTTACAAATAAGTTATTAATTTAACAAAAAAAAATATCTTTTAGTTTCGTTTTATAATAAAAAATCTTTGGGCCAAACATTAATCAATAGCAAAAATCAGGTCAACAAATTTGAATAAAGCGGAATTTATGAATTAACATGTACTTTTCCTGGTTCATATATAGGACAAAGCGGGAGTGCAGTTAAATAAAGACTGAAAGAACATTTAGCTTCACATAGATTAAATAACGATATATCAAATTATGCATTGCATATGCATTAATTAAAATATAATTTTGACTAATCAAAAAACATATTTTTTTTACATGTAGGACATAAAGGTCAACAGTTAGAAAGATTAGACATTTTAGAAATAAAGCGCATAAAAAATAATAGCTATAGAATTGTAATAAATCAGCAGATAGAATTCGAAAACTCACCCTTATTAGCCCCCTTAGTTGAACCCTGCACATTGTAATAAAACAATAAATGTTTTTCATAGAATAGAATCCTCTCTTTAAGTACACTGCCAACACATGTTTCAATAATTTGTCCCACTCTGTTCCATTGAAATATTGCGTATTATATCTCTGTCAACTTATTTTTTTTAATGTACCCACGCTTAAGATAATATTTTATTTATTTACACTCTTTATCGAAATACAATTTTACGTTCATTTTGCCCAGCTAACAAGGGTACATACTTCGTTCTAAGTTAGGCAATTACACTTTTATATATTATAATAGTTAACAAATTAATAGAGAGCACAGACAAATAAAATATAAACTTATTCGTAGACACATTTTGATACATACACATACACATATATATATATACACATATATACACACACATACATATACCCATGCGCATACACATACA